>NW_009208510.1:0-823 GCF_000690835.1 Fulmarus glacialis
GCACATAATATTAGACAAATAAAATGTAGGTTGTTTCCAGCTCTAAATAATTTGTTCCCATCAAACTACGTCGGAGGGGTGTTAAGCACAGAACCGAATTTAAACAATGTACTTAAGTATTGTTTGGAGAGAGAGTCTTGCCCAGTCTGTACAGAAGGCCGGTAGCTGCTACGTGTGTATCCTCCATTAGGACTCCAAATATGAATCATTATTTTTGATCTTTCGTCTATCATCTACAAAAGGTCATATTCCATTAGCCACCTCTTTTTGACTCGTTAGAGAAATCAAGCTCATCAGTACTTACAGCTTCTTAACAATGTCTCTTTAGATGTGTCTCATACTTTCCTGATAAGGGGTCCTTCATGGGTCACAGCAGCTGAAGAGAAAAGAGACAATAACTTCTACCATATTCTTAAAGGTGTTTTAAACAGCGACTGCAGATAACCAACACTTGAGGCTGCCGAAATTGTGCACACTGAGGTCGCTGTGGAAGGGCCAGGCCCTCTAAAGCCGAGCCAGCTTCCACATTATTTAAGCTAACGGATGTGATACAATACTTTTCCTTGATGGGCTCTCTGAAAGGCTGAAAGCAGCCTGTGGGGTTATTTGTAACATTTTCAAATGATCATAATGAAAAAAAAGTACGTTCAGCTCTCATTATTGCTTGAGAAAGTGAACAGTAACATAAGTGAGAGAAGCAATTAAGAGTGCTGTGAAGAGAAGCATCTAAATGACTTGGTGCATCGCAAGCAACCTCTGTGGCGTTTTTGCCAATATCCACCTTCAATTCTTTTTTTCTCTTCCCGTTGCCAGGATTAGGTAA
>NW_009208510.1:834-1806 GCF_000690835.1 Fulmarus glacialis
CCCTACCTGCTTCCACTCCAAAGTGCTGAATAATTAATGAACAAAAAGAAATTTTCCCTAAAAAAAAACCAAATTTTGTTCTTCAGTTTAGAATGGTTAACTTCAAGAATTCAAAACTCCAATTATTTTAGAGTTGTAAACTGATTTTTTTGGATGTGGAGAAAGTAACAAGTACTTCTACTGAAACATTGAATGAGTAACAGCTCACACTTAGAGCTCTGCTTTTGATTCTTCTCTTGTGTGTAAGCGTGGGAAGCACTGTCCAGTCTGTCACCACGGCAGCATCCAAACAGTAGACAGGATTAAAAACCTTGGTGTCGAAACACCTTCACAGTAGAGACTGTTTTCTTTCAATCGCTGCAGCTCCAGCAGCGGAAGATGACCCATGGCCAGTGCAGGAGGAGCCTACACTGAGACCAAGCTGCCCCAGGTCTCCTGGTGGCCAAAAGTTTTCCTCTCGGAGAGAGGTAGCTGCTGCCGGCTTAGCCTGTCTGGTCCAAAACTGGGGAGTTTTGTGAGCTCCGAAGTGGAATGTGACTTTAGCTTGGAAAGGAAATTTCCTCCGCATCAAGACTTCTATTTGTGCATATGTCCAGGTTACTTTCCGGAGTGTGACGGAGGGAATGGAAACTGTCTGTCCGGTCCCTGTGGTTCTGGGGTGAGGTTGAGATGTTTCTGCAAAGCAGGCTAATTCTCCGCAGCGGGATGAGATTGCAGACGGCCGTTTCCTCACTGAGGCCGTTCCTTGCCAAGCCTGGTAGACCCCCCGCCCCTTTCCCATGTGGGTCTGCAGGTCAGCCTGCTCACACCATATGCATTACCCAGGTACCGGCCCCTGGAACCGAGTCTCACAGGGAGCCCGAAGCCTAAGCTGGAAGACACCTATGGGCTCCAGCCAGCACCTTGTTTGGCCAGAGGCAGGTTTTGTACCTGCACTGAGCAAAGCAATAGGCAAACATCATACTTTCCTGT
>NW_009208511.1:0-19186 GCF_000690835.1 Fulmarus glacialis
GTTATGATAAAATTATTGATCAGGAGCCTATATTCAGCACTGCTGTCATTCCTTTCTTCGGGAGCTGTCTCTCGGAAACGATTAATAATTACACTTTTTACCCCTTCTCCTCAGAGAGCCAATTTACGGGGGAGGTGGCTTCCTTCACCTTCTGTCCAGGGATCCTGGGATTCTGTCCAGGCTAGGGGGAGGTAGCATTAAGCTTGCAAATGATGATGTGCTGAGGGTATGGCTGTGTTAGGTATCTTCTCAAATTATAAATTTCATTCTGGGGAAAATGGCAAATACAGAGGACTGTATTTAAGAGAGATGGTGGGTTTTTTGTTGTTGTAGTTTGTTGGGTTTTTTAATTTATTTTGCAGTGCTGAATGTTTGTCATTGCTTCCCAAAGCCTACTCTAAAACCTTCATTTTCATTTTAAAAAAAAAAAAAAAAAAAAGCAAAGCAGAGCTCCAGGTACAACAGTAGAAGAGCTAGGGTGTTTTTTGCCTGAACAGCTTAAATCGTAGTGTCTCTTTTGAGAGTATTTGGAACTACTGAAAGTCTTCAAAATAGTTCAGTAGGCAAAATTTCATTACTGAGTGTGTGTATCCTTGTACACCTTAAACACTGATAATGAGCTTGATTGTCCTCCAGTCCTGACAGTCACTCTCCTAAGACTGTAACCTTGTATTAGCGTTTAGAACATGCATTGATGAACTGTGTTTACTGTTTGGTGTTTTTTAGGATGATCAAGAGTACTTTGTGTTACTTTACCTATGAAAGCTGCCATTGCTAGCTTTTTTTTTTAAACATATTTTGGTTTTGCATGCAACATATTAGCATATTTGCTAATATGCAACATGTTATTGTTGCTAATAAGCAACTTATTTGCATGCAGTGTATTAGACTTTTGACTTTGTGAGGCACTAATGAATTAACTGACCAATTAATGCACAACCCCGTTTGGCTTGTTTGTTAAAATGTTGCTTTTTTATTGGAGGTGATGGAATGAAATTTCAGTAAACTGAACTGGGTATTTTTATACTTTTGTGATTCTTCTTTTATTTCTGGCATCATGCTAACTTGTGATTCTAGAGGAAAAGTGTATGTAGCCATGTGGATGCTATTTTATATCAACAGTGACACTAATAACATTACCACAGATTCTTCCACATAAGGCTATTTAGAAGGCTTTTGACTAAATGAAATTTAGCATTCTATAATTCTATTCTATGATTATTATTTATTGCTTTGAAAACTGCTGTAGAATTAATTTCCTTTTTTCAGACATTACATGATTCTGTTTCTGCTGGTACGTTTGAAAGATTTTATTTTTGTTCCAGTTTACGATGGCGTCAAAAATGCCAGAACCTCAAAAGCTTCTAAGGAGTGGAGCTTCGTGTTCTGCTGTTTTCTCCAAACATAGGCCTTCTGGCTGATAACACCGGCTGGTCTGGTTCCTTCCCTGAATTGGGATATTTGGATGACCTCTAGATGGCTTTGAAGTTAATACTACATTTCTCCTTCATATTTTGTAAGCAAGCACAATTACAGAAAGCTTGCAGTCCTGCTGATAATGTGTTATGTGTTACTTATTCCTAAATCTTTATGACACCTTGTTTCCCAGTGTTCATGTTCTTATTTCATGTTGTGTCTTATTTCTCTTATAGTTATTGCCAGTTGTCCTCTTCTGTTGCATTTTCCTAAAATCACCTTTTTTTTGTGAAAAGAGTTCTAATGTTGAGAGACCTCTGTGTACGTGTTCAGAGCTTACTAACAATTTAGCTGGTCTGATGATCAGGAATTGGCTCTTTTATATTTTCTGTGTCAGACTAAGAAATAAAAATGGTGTTTAGGAGCTGCGTAGTTCTAATGGAAATAGATATGTAATAGCCACAGATGTTTTAAAGCTGTGATGTGTCATTTTTGTGTTTGGCTATTCCAGTTTCTGATGCTCAAGAGTGTCTTCTGCCATATCCCGTAGTAACTCAGTTCAGTGAGGGGCTTTGGCATTTTATGGAAATCTGTGCACGCTAAATAGGCTATAAGCTTTTTTTTTTTAATTGCTTTGATGATTCTTTCAGGTTTTAATACCTTTTACTGGGAAGAGGAAATTCGCCAAGTTAATGCACGCTGGTTTTCCCTGCCAATGGGAGGAGGAAAGGGAAGATAACTGCTCGCAGTTAATGCACCAGATTTTGTCTTCCTCTCCAGCATTTTTTAAAATTTATGTAGGTTTACTAGCAAATGGCTTTTTAAGACACTGTATAGTTCATGCTTCTCCCTGCCTGTTACCATGTCTTCTAAAACAATGAAGAACTATTCATACAATGAAGGAAAGGGGGGAGGTGTAACCTCACTATAATCTCTTCCTTCTTCTTCTGTTTTAAAGAATATGAATGGTTATGCAGGGCCAGTATGGAGCTCGTGTCTGTGCTCACCTGCCTGTGCAGCACTCCCCAACAGATGGTAGTGTACAAGAAGGGCTGGTGTAGAATGAGCCCGATGAACTCTCCCAGCATCTAGCAATCCAAATTACTGCTTAGAAACTTGCTAATCGTATTAAATTACTGCCATTGGACCTAGTTCCTATTTCTCTAGCCCTCTTTTGAGCATACAGACATTTCTCACCTTGATAATCATCTTCCTGTGGAGGTAGCACCACAGTCTAGGTAGCGTATGCTGCAGAAAGTGTTTTCTTTTTGCTTGCCTGGTAACCTTTTCCTGTGCCCTCCAAGTGTTACGTACTAAGAAATATGTGAATAACTGTATTTGTTTTACCTTATCCTCTCTACTGTATATTCTTCCTCAAGTTCTCGTTTATCTTTTTGTTTGTTTTTGTGGTGGGATAATAGAATTGCAGTGTGGAGGGTAAAAGCATACCACAGACTTACACATTGGCATAGTTCTATTTTTCTGCTTCTTTTCCTTCTCTTGATTGTTCTTGTGTTCCAGTTATCTTTTTAACTGCCTTTAGGCTATTAAGCTGCTGATTTCAAAAATCTTTTCATGGTGATTCCAACATTTGTTTTTGAGTTTAATAACTGTTCTAGAGCCCATCATTATGTATGTACAGTTAGGATTGGTTTTCCCAGTGTGTATATTCTGCATTTATCAAGGTGTCATCTTTCTCTTTCACTTTATTGTTCCATCGTTCCCCTGAGATCCCTTGTAACTGTATACATTCAGGGTTTTTTTATCCTGAATAATTCACTAACATCAGCATACATTGTTGTCTCGCTATTTAGACCTCTTTTCGAGATTCTTGCAGGATCCCACTGTTAACCTCCATCATTATGATATTTGATTTATTCCTATGCTTTTTTTCCAGTTTCTGATCCTCGAGAGTGTTTCTGCCATATCCTGTGGTAACTCAGTTTATTTAATGAGGAGCCTTGTTTGCATTTTTTTGAATTCTGCACATACCAAATAGACTGGAATGTTTTTTCTTCACTTGATGATTCATTCAGTTTTTAATACCAGTCGCATCAAATATTTAGCCAACATAGTCTCTATTTTGGGGTAACTTTACAGTAACTTTACCTTGAAAACCCACTCATTTTCTCTCTAGAAAATCCTGAGCTAAGGTTTTCTAACACTGTTACACTCACTAGGTGGCATGCAAAAATATGCAAACAAAGGAATTAAGTGATAGATTCACATTGCTGAAAAAAATTAACTCTTTATTTACTTGGTTTTGATATTTCCTTTTCTAAGTTATTTCTTTGTACCTATTTAAGAGAGAAACCTTGGCAACTAAATAGCTTCTGTGTGGTAAGTGGCATTCATTTGTTTTTATTTGAACTTAATAATCTTACTACAAAATATGATGAAACAGAAGACTGTCAAATAGGACAAAGTGTCTGTACAGAGAACCTAACAGCAAAATTTCTATCAGAAATCATCTCAGGTTTTCACAGCCTTTATAATGATGTTTGCTAACTTTGGAGTTATTGAATCTTCACAGTTCATGTTTAGTCTGCCATAATTTCAGCATTTACTGCCATGAGATTCCATAGCCCATCTCACCTTTCAGTAGAGAAGGCAGTGTTGGGCCAAGCTTTTGGGCAAATATTCATGCATTAGGTTTTGAATGAATAAACAAAATCTATGTTTATGGAAATAGTAGACATATGGCTTCATATATGCAAACGGTGAAAGCATTGATTGTTGTCAGTGACCTCAACAAGGAAGTAAACAGTGAAATCTTCAAGTCTGCAGATGATACAGAGCTGTTTTGCTTAGTTAAATGCCCAACCAATGGTGAGGAACTCCAGGAGGGCATCACTAAGCCTGCTCTCAGGAGCACTCTTCTGCATGTTCCGTCCTCATCTCCTTCCCCTTGTGTTCACTGCTGCCGGCTGAGAGTCAGCAAGGTGAGTATGTGGTCTAACAATGTATGGCTAACTGTAGACTGACTTAACGTAAAAGATCAGTTGCCATTTCAATAGATACATGTGTGTTGGGAGGAAATGATGATCTCGTGAAAGATGTATGTATTGAAACTGAATAAGGGAAGTACTTGGGAATTTGGCTTCTCAGTGGCTGTGGTGGCATTAGTTGATTATGGACGCAATCCAGTAGTATGTGCTGCAGTAGTTTGCAGAACATTTGTGGTTGATTTTTAGGGACTTGAAAAATTGGAAGCCTGCATTAGATCACCTTCTAGGAAGGCATTTTAAAACTGAATTCTACATTATTCTAACAAATTGCTGCTTTTCTTAACCCTGTTGTAAGTAACATAAGTAGGCTAGACTCTCAGCTGGTGTCGACAGGCCTGCCTCCATAGCCTTAGATGAGGGTCTGGTCTCTGTATCCTGTGCGTATTTAGTCTGCAGCATGTCTGTAGGCTCTATGGCAAATTCAGGGAACAACTCAAAAGCGGTGTTATTTTCTGGATTCACTGCTGTTACACATGATATTAGTAATACCTTTAATCTTGCAAGATTCCCTAGGCAAAAAGGGCTAGAGAAAATGTAAATCTAATTGCTTAGACATAACCCTGATACTGTTTACAGTACCTCAGGAAATCTCTCCTGGCTAGATTCTGAGAATTAGTCTGGGGGAGGGGGGAATTCAAGACATACATACAAGTTTGTTTTGGTTTGTTTTTTAAAATTTGGTTGCCAAGGAATGCTTTCAGGAGTTCAGTTTTGGCATAGCAGTGTATGAGTTAGCACCTTAACTCTCCTAGGCTTTGCTTAGATTTGTATCTATTATCTTTAATATGTGGCATAAATTGGATATGATTAATTCTTTCCTGATTTCTTTGGACTGTAGTCATGGGCATAAATATAGACTGAGCTTTTCTAGCAGATACAAGAAAAGAATGAAAAGCAAAGAGAGGAGAAGAGCCTTGATTTATGCATTTTTCAATTTGATTTCCTCTTTCTTAAGACGAAGGGAGATAAGAGTTGCAGTGTTAGTTGATGATTCATCATCTGCCAAAATCAGTTTGACTAAAAGAGGGAAAAAACCCCCACCTAAAAAACATGTTTTAGCTTTCGAAATATGGAAAAGGAAGGAAATGTAAGAGTTGTCTGAAAAAAGAATTTTACCACAAACTTGGCAGAGATTTTGCGGAGAAACGTCTCTGTTTTCCAGTTGAAAATTGAGAAAACAACCTGGTAAATATAGATGAAGTGCCACATGTTAGTCTAACTAGCGTAGTCTCTGCAAATAAATTCT
The DNA here is from genome assembly GCF_000690835.1 of Fulmarus glacialis. Lineage (NCBI taxonomy): Eukaryota > Metazoa > Chordata > Aves > Procellariiformes > Procellariidae > Fulmarus > Fulmarus glacialis. The sequence goes on from NW_009208511.1 coordinate 5,671, forward strand.
AGTGAGACTAGTCAATCTTTGGATAGATGTCAAGACATGTATGGTTTTGATCTAAAAGTTTAATTTGGTTCTGTACATCCGTCACTTCCTTTCACATCCCTAAAGTAAACTGTTGGGAAGAGATGAAATATCGCTGTATGGGAAGAAGCCTGAAAAATCTTTATGCAGAGTAGAGTTAATTCAGTGTGTAGTACTTGACGTTCATGACTTTTCATACTCAGTAATGAGCTTCTCTTCACCCCCCTGCCCTCCTGGTGTGATAATTTTCATTTACGATGCAAATCTGTGGTCCATCTGCTGCTAGGCATCTTGAAATAATTTGGAAATGATGATGTTCTGGAGACGGTGCCCTGGAAGAGCTCACATTTGGTAGAAGCAGTATTGGCAGCATAAATATTGACTTCTGTGGTAGCGCTCCTGGGCTGGTAATTACAAACAATCCTGAAATGATCAGAACTGACACCTGTCATGTGTCCATGCAGTAGTTGGGACCAGAGACACTTCTTCAACGGTGTTAAAAAGTGAATCTCTTTAAGCTAGAGCAACAGAAGCATTTCCTGAGGCAAGAAGAGTCTTCTGAAGACATGCAGTCTCTTGTTGCAGGGTGTCAGCAAGGCTGGTGAGCGCTGAGGGTTGGTGCTCGGGCTGTGGGTGGTACTGCCTTCTGGGAACAAGATCACAACCCCCCAGCTCAAAGTGTAAACCTGACCTGAAGCTGGCGGGTAGGTCTGACCTCACTTCGGACCTGTCTGCTCACTTCGGTCTTCGCGCTGCCTCGGTTCAGAGCTCTCCCTGCAAGGATGCGTGATAAGCGAGAACCTCCATTATTTTGGGTTTCCTAATCTCCCCCAGTCTTAACCAATCCAGGAGTTGATGGCTGGGGGAGAGAGAGGCAAAACTGGTGGCTACTGTTGCAACAGAAAGGTATGCCTGACAGAGTAGTGATCTTTATTTCTGTTAATCCATGTGGGAATTCACTTTTTTTTACATAACACTTGGTAGGTTTTCAGGGAGGAAAATTATTCTGTGATTATTCTCTTAAACCAAAGCTGCTTAAGGAGGATAGTGTGTTCTCAAACGCAGGAGATCTTTTGGAGTGGCCATAAACTGGGAACCAGCTACGGTAGTCAAAGCCTTTGCAGGGAATCCAACAATTTCTTTAGTCAAAAAATACTAGTGGCACCTTTGTGCTGGCCATACTCTCTTCAGGTGAAAGATACTGAAGTGAAGTAGCAGGTGTGGCAGGAGCAGCTGTTGGAGAGGAGGCGCAGCCCCACAGCACCCCAGCAGGGACGGGTTGTCCCCAGGGCGGCTGCCATCACCAAAGCAGGCGAGGTGGTGAGCCAGGGCTAGAGTCCACCCGGGGAGAGGGGTCACTGAGCTGGGACGGCGCAGGGCAGGGCTGGGCACAGATACACAAGTGGTAAAATGACATGAACGGGTAGTTTAAGAACGCAAAGGTCAAGCCATTCTTGCCTACTAGGGTATCTTAGCATGTTAGTGAAAGAGAGGTTGGTCAAAGCAACTGGTATCTTGTACCGGTGTTTTCAAAATGCATTTGAAACGGGCAAGGAGAAGTAAGCCCTTTTAGGGAACCTGATCACCACATTATCTGGTAAATAATCTACTTAATGAGAAAAGATGGGTGTGGATTTTTCCCAGAAGTCCACAATGAAAGGGTAAGAGAGTAAGAGGCAAGAGCGGCAAATGGCAGCAAGGGAAATTCTGACTAGACGTAAGGAGGAAAAAACCCACCATAGTGATGACGGTGGTCAATCACTGAAAAAGTTGCCTGGAGAGTTTTGGAATCCTCATCCTTGGAAATACTCAAAAATTGTCAGGTCAAGGCATGGCAAGGTTGCCCCAGTTTGAGCAGGAGGTTGGACTGGTCACTTAGAAGGTCCTTCCAATTTAAATTATTCTGTAGTACTATGAAATAGGAAGGATCTAATAGAAGTATCAGTAAAGCATGTAGAGAGGTGGTGTGGGATGCTTCTATTTACTCTCTTCCATAATACAACTGGAACATCCAGTGAAAATACAAGGTAATAAAAGGAAATATTTATCATGTGGCCTTTCTCAGATGAGCTACAAAGATATCACTGAAGTTTTGTTGGTAGGTCTTCTAGCAAACCGACTGGTTCGTGTGTATGTAGAGAGGGGTTTTTTTATGGTCAAATACCACAGCAACATGAGAAACTGATGGAGATTCCTTCAGTTGCACTGTAGTCTGCCTTGCCTCGCACATTGAAACGCTTCCGAGCGGCTGGCAGTCTGGTTACTGTCTGAAATATTCATGTGGTACCTTGCCATCTTGACTGGATTTCTGTCTCTGGCATGGTAGTGGGGAGAGAAAGAAAGGTGGAGGTAGAGACAGCGTGCTGTCAGTGGAGTCAGACAACTGGTAAAACAGCTAAATCTCTCTTCTGTAGCGGTAGCTCTGTTACAGCTTCACCTTGGAGCACTGGCCGTGGGCTAACGGTTTTGCGCTGGTTAGCAGCTAAAATGACTGAAGTCTAGGCTGCAGCCAGAATGTGAATTAACCTCCTTCCCCCACTTCCACCAGCTAGGAGGAATTCGTTGCCTGAGGTTATTGACAGACAGAGTTTGAGCTCTGTGTTTACTCTCCAGGCTAGCCAGGAACCAGCTTGTAGTGCTTCTGGATTTGCAGACTATACTGCTAACCCTGTAATTCCAACTTGAGATACCTTCTTGAGGAGAAAAGAGTTAACAGCCTTGTGGGGGCACAAAGCTGACTTCTTTTTCTCCCCTCACATTTCTGTAGAGGTGAGTAATTCTGTTTATATGAGCCCGACTGTGAATTAGAAACTACAACTGTGTTAGTTTATGATCTCCCTGTAGTAAACAAAAGCAGCATAAATGTTTACTTCTATAAGCAGCCTCCGAAAAAAATTGGTTGTGAAGTACTGTTGGATTGTGTTCCCACCTCTCTGTGGTCATCCAAGAGGAATTGCAGGCAATTGTTCTTTTGCCCCAGGGGCCACCTTAGATTTTATCCATGGGGATCTGCAGTGTCTCCTGCACTGGCTAATACATGAACAAATTCTTCAGGGACTCAGGCATGTTTTAAGGACAGCAAGCTGGCTTTGACTCAACCCAGGTGAGATGAGATATTATTGAGGAGCACTGCAAGGCAGTTGGGTTGCTGTTACACTCTTAGCCTAGGTGTGGAGGTGCTAGCTTTAAATGCTTCTTTTCCCCTCAGTATCTGCCTTTAAACTTAGGGCCTTTGCTCCCTAGTGCAGGGGTGTCACCACTGAAGTGCAAATACCCTTCCTCTGCTGCTGTGTGCTCCATCAGGGCCCACTGAGAAGCTGTATGCCGTGCACAGATCCACAACTTATTTATAAAGTAAACTTCTGCATCTGAAGTTTGACTATGCCACTGCTCTGTGGAGGTCTGTCTTGGTTCTTACTGAAGTTCATGAACCAAATGCAGAGTTTTGGTTTTAATCTGTAAGTCCCGAGTGTTCTTCATTACCTGGCATGCAGTAAACATAGCTGCTTAACTTGAGATTCCTCAATAAAACATGTTGCAAGAGTGCTTTGAGGAGGTTATGAAAGTCTGTCCGACATACTCCAAGTCTGTTAAAAAAAGAAAGATCAGCTTTGCCAGGTACTTTGGCACTTCCTGCCTAAAAGAGCAGAAGGACTGAATTGAGATTGATCAGCAGGCTCGACAGGCTGGAGAAGTGGGCCAATATGAACCTCATGAAGTTCAACATGGCCAAGTGCAAGGTCCTGCACCTGGGTTGGGGCAACCCCCCGCATCAATACAGGCTGGGGGATGAAGGGATTGAGAGCAGCCCTGCCAAGAAGGACTTGGGGTACTGGTGGATGAAAAGCTGGACATGAGCAGGCAATGTGCGCTCGCAGCCCAGAAGGCCAACCGTATCCTGGGCTGCATCAAAAGCAGCATGGCCAGCAGGTCGAGGAAGGTGGTTCTGCCCCTCTACTCTGCTCTGGTGAGACCCCACCTGGAGTGCTGCGTCCAGCTCTGGAGCCCTCAGCACAAGAAAGACATGGACCTGTTGGAGCGGGTCCAGAGGAGGGCCGCAAAAAAGACCAGGGGGCTGGAACTCCTCTGCTATGAAGAAAGGCTGAGAGAGTTGGGGTTGTTCAGCCTGGAGAAGAGAAGGCTTCGGGGAGACCTTATTGCGGCCTTTCAGTACTTGAAGGGCGCTTATAAGAAAGATGGGGACAAACTTTTTAGTAGGGCCTGTAGTGACAGGACAAGGGGCAACCATTTTAAACTGAAAGAGGGTAGATTCAGACCAGATACAAAGAAGAATTTTTTTTACAGTGCGGGTGGTGAAACACTGGAACAGGTTGTTCAGAGAGGTTGTGGATGCCCCATCATTGGAAGTGTTCAAAATCAGGTTGGACGGGGCTTTGAGCAATTTAAAGATGTCCCTGCCCAAGGCAGGGGGGGTTGGACTAGATGATCTTTAAAGGTCCCTTCCAACCCAAACCATGCTGTGATTCTAAGTCTACAGGTAGTTCTTTAATTATGTTGTTTTCTATTTTGTGGGGTAAAATTTCAGAACACTGGATAGCTTATAACTGTATTTTTAAAAGTCCAAGCAAAAAAAGACTGTTTGGCCAAAGCATGTTTGACCTAGAAACTTGATGTTGTTGCAAACAAGAGCTTTGGAGGGTTTAAAAAAAAGAGTTAAAATAGCAAAGTTTATAGTCTCATTTATGTATAAACTATCTTCCTCAAAAAATGCCAGCCTCCATGTGATACAGTAGGAAGAAATGTCCTTACAATTAGATTCTTGTATAGTTTGCTTACTGTTGTGTGTCTGACACCTCTTCCTGAAGCAAGATGAGCCTGTGAATGAGAGGGAACACTGGCAGATATTGGATTAAAAATGCCAAGTCTTCAAGGCTAATTTTGCTGGCATTTCTTTGAGTGTTTCTTTTCACTTAGGTTCAGGAAGACAGCTGTCCTTCAGTGTCCTTGATTTCTGGTAGCTAAACATCAAGTGTCCTCACTGTGTTACTTCAGTTATTGTTACTCTATCCTGGAGCCACTTTGTAGACCTCAGTTGCAAAAGGGTAAGGGCACAGATAGATGAAGAATCTGAGGATAAGCAATGAAGTATAGGGTGTACTGTGCTTATTAAGTGTCAGTTCCTCAGAGGGTGTTGTCATCCTGATTTAACAGGCTAATGTAGGAGAAGTTCTCCCTCCCTTTCTGTTTTTATACATTATTAGCGGCTATGCTGATGAATGACGGGAACACCTACGTCCAGATTTCATGTCTGCTTCTTCAGGGAGGGGAGAAAATCTTCGTTTTGTATACCATCTGAGGGTAAGTTAGAGGTTTGCTGTGGTCACAGTAAGAATTTGTGGGATGACAGGAAGAGCAGTACCACCGAGCAGGAAGAGTGTATCATCGCAAAAGCTGTGTGCTTGGTGAAGGAGGTATTTTGAAAGGGGAGAGGTACATGTTTTAGTTAAATTAACACATGTTCTTTCACCGAGGGACTGCCTGTCAGGTTTAATTTGAAATGAAACTAATTGTTAGTCTGACAGCTTGATGTGCTGGGAAACACAATAAATACATTGGTACCAAAATCGTTTTCAGCTCTATTATCTAACTGTTGTTTGACTAAATGAGAAAGGAAGAGCTGAAACATGCATGTTTTTAGGAACAGCTGCCTATAAATTTTGCTTATGTAGAAATAATGCAAGTTTTTGTCGTCTTTCCATCAAATGCTTTAAAAACCTGTTGTACTCACGTTTCATAATCTTTGCTAATTAACATTGGCATAAAAATATTGCTAGTTCTGGTGACATGTTAATATGTTTATCCCGATGTTTTTGGTCCTGTTAATATTTTCTCCCCTAGTGTATCTGGGACAGATTTCAAATTCCCTAAACTATCAAGATACAGAACTAAAGCATTAATTTGCCTTTTTGATCATAAGAGATTTTATTAGAATCACTTGAACTTTAAAGAATTAATTGCAAGCTTTTTTTACAGTTGGTATTAAAAGGACAGCAGGGTCACTTTCTCTGATCAAAGCAAAAACTGAAAAGAACTGCTTGGCAACTGGCATAGATGAACTTGGAATCGATTGTATGAATCATCAAAGTTTTGTTGTTATTGCTTCAAACTAGTGTCACTGGGCATTACCTTTTAGGCAGTCATGGAATGCAGTCGGTTCTCTCCAAAATTAAAAGAAGCTTGCCAGACATTGCTGTGAGACTGGCTTTGAAATAGAAAAGACAATGGTTTCTCAGGAAGGTAAGACTTCAGGCACCAATCTGGATTAAGTGCTGTCTTTGTAGGCAGCTGTCTTTACTGCTGCCACGAGTTTCTTATCTTTGCTTTGTTCCACCAGTTGTTTAGATTTTCTGAAGAAGCGACATAACGTTTATCAGCTCTTGCTTTGTGACAGCGGCCGAAACTGCACAACAGTACCAGAAAGATTTTTAGCAAAACTTTCAAGTTAAGTTGACACTTAAACATATGTAGAAACATTTGTTTCTTTCCTGAAGAACTGCTTTTTTTCTCTTTCTCTTTGCAATCTACTGTCAGCTCTGGAGTGGTACTTAGCGGCAGCAGGGAAATGTTCTGCTTCCTGAAGTTCCTTTTTGATCCTGCAACAAGAAGTAAATCAGCAGAGGATCCTGTCTGTAGAAATATCCAGGCACTAGTGTCTTCAAGCAGTAATTTATCAGAGCTAGATAATAAGGGGAAGAATTAAAGATCTTGAGGGGATGAATATCTTTCTAGGACAAAGAAGGGAGGTTCAGGGAGTAGGAGGAGGCTCTTGGAAGAAAAGATTGTAATTGTCTGAAAAGATAATGGGAAGGTAGAGTTGTGTAAGTGTGAGAGAGAGACCTGGACTGCACTAGGTAGGGCAGAAAACTGAGTGAGAGGCCTGGTGAAATTAATAAGGAGCTAGGTAGAAAGCAGGAGAGGAAGGAGGAGATCAAAAACAAGATTCAAAGTGGAATGGCAGAAGGGATTAAACTTGAGAATCAGAAAGGAGTGCAGAAAAAGCGTATTTGCTTCTAATTCTGCTGCTCCTTTGTGGCCAGGAACTAGACACAAGATATTAGTAGAGTGTCCTTACCTCATGTGATGATGGCCAGTGCTCATTACTACTACAACTTACCCTTCTGGCTTGAGTAACTAATATTCTCAGTGAATATAACAATCTACAAGTTTTCATCAATGTGATGGTCAGTATGATGCTGTGTGATGAAATCTGTTTTCCCACTTTGCTTTTCAAAAGCAAACTTGCAGAAGATTTCATCCCATGCAGGCTTACAATCTAATGAGCTATGTGCAACCCTGTACCCCTTGTGAAAGTGATCTTCAGAAGAAGAAAAAAAGCTATCTTGCTTTTCCTTACCCTGCTGCAAGAAAGATTTCAGATAGCCTGAATAATATTACTAGGTTAAACTAAGCTTTAAAAAAAAAAAAAAAAATCTGCTTAACCTTCATTGAGCTTTGGTTTGGTGGTTTCTTCTAAAAGCAGCAGGAGCTGCGGAAAACCTGTCCGTTGTTTCAGGTGTGTTTGTGAATTTAATAACAACTGTTTCAGACTTAACTTCTCTTAATTATTAGACCATCACACTTAAATGATACCAATCAGAAGCTTCATATGTGCAAAAGTTGTCTTAAAGTAACAGTAAGACTTCAAACAAACAAAAAACCCACAAAAAAACCCCAAAACTAAGAATTTGAGTTAAATCTGTTCCCATCTATATATTCACTGACAGACTTTACTTGCATGATCAACTCTCCAGGTTTTCTTCAGAACTTGCTTTATTTCACAGAATTTATGCCATTAAGCAGCTACTCATTCAACCTTTTGTAATCCCTATTGAATTTCCTGTGGCTCTAGTTCCTAGTTATTACACTTTAAAAATCTTTTTTCACAGCAGTCTCTGAATAATTTCCTCATGGGCTTTTTCATGGTGCTTATAAGTGGTGCTTCCAGCATCAGTTTATTTTTAAGACATTCTTAAGGTATGAAGAGGCTCAGTTTAATGTTAAAGTGCAGAGAGTACAATTAATTGGCTGGCCAGCTTGACCCTAAGACCCAGTTGTATTAGAATACTTAGCTTGCCTGTAGCTTTTTGTGTCTTCCAACCATAGCTCCTGTTGCCTTTATTTGTGTTGGCCATTTGTTCTTTGAATCGAGGATCTCAAAAGCCTGTGAAAAGTTTGGTAATGTGATTTGCTACGTATAGCTTTGGCACATTCTCCAGGAAATCACTGGATTCCCTCAGCCCTAGATTTTTTCCTCTCGTGAGCATTCCCTAGCTTATTATCCCTTTCCAACTGTTACAGCAAGGGGATCTCCTCCTGCATAATCCTCATTCATCACCATAGGTCTGTTCTGTTTACTGAAGAAAGACAGAGTTATATAAGGGTAAAGTATAAAAGAAATTAGTTGAGCATTCAATGCAATTTGTGAACTCTGTTTATTAGCTGTTTATTAGTAGACAAACTGAGTAGAATCATCTAAATTCCATTAAATAACATCCAGTTCATACACACCTTCATCCCACTCTTCTATCAGTTTCACAGCCTCTTTCATTTTAAACAATGTACATACCATTAGCAGAATTTTGTTTTCTACCTGGATACATGTTAAATAGGAGTGTAAGTTAATTTTGGAGATGATTTCAGATGTATGCTGACAGCAAAGGCAATGGTGAGACTTCAGAAATCTCTCAACTGATTGCCAAGCTGGATGGGAATAGATGAACACAAAGAGCTTGATGAGATGAATAGCAGGGAAGTGATCACTGTATACTTTCTTTGGTCATTAGCACTTTTGCTGAAGGTTTGCTATTGGTCACTATTAGAAACCAATTGCTTGGTGCAGATTGCCTGGTTTAAAGTAGTATACTTCTAAGCTTCTTATAACTATAGCATCTTATGAACACAGTCCAGGCTCTGGATCATAGGATAATTCAGGTTAGAGAGGACCTCAAGAGATCTCTAGTCTAGGCTCAAAGCAGGGTTAACTATGAAGTCAGACCAGAATGAATACTCAAGGCTTTATTAAGCCAGGTCTTGAAAACCTCCAAAGATGGAGGCTACACAGTCCCGATGAGCAACCTGTTCTACTGCTCGACTGTCCTGTCCTCATGGTAAGTTTCTCCTCATAGCCAATCTGAACCTCCCTTGTTTCAACTTACTCCGTTGTCTCTCGTCCTGCAGCCATGCACGCTGTTTAGAGCCTGGCTCTGTCTTCTTGATAACTCCTTGTAGGCATTGGCAGGCTGCTGTTAGGTTTCTCCAAAGCCTTCGTTCCTGCAGGCTGAACAAACCCAGTTCACTGAGCCTTTCCTCACAGGGTAAGAGTTCCAACACCCTGAGCATCCTGATGGCCCTCACTGAGCTCACTCCACTTTATTGATGTCTTACTTTGGGGCCCAGAACTGGACGCAGTATTCCACATGTGGTCTAGTGAGCGCTCAGCAGAGGGGGATAATCTCCAGCACAAAATACTGCCGGCTTTATATGCTGCCAGGGAAGACTGCTGGCTCACGTTCAGCTTGCTGAACCAGGACTCCAGGAGAGAAATGTAGTGTATTAGTTGTAAAACTTAGTCTGATCTCTCCTTCAGCCTCATAATCTATAGCCTGTATTTCATCACTTAGCACTCTGTGTTAGGTTTCTCTCCACTTTAGCTTCAGATGTCTTTACCTTTCTTTCACAAATCCCAATCTTTTGTCTTCATCTGTTCTGCCTGGCCTGTGAAGCTCATATTTTCTGCACTCAGATCTCCTGGGATTTTCCTCTGTGACAGTGTATAGTAGGGACGATACATAGAAGCAATGATGATAAAGCACAGCTGTGGTTTATGTGTTGTTTTTGGGGATATTGCTGTCTGCCAAAATTGCAGGACAGTCCCGTTTGGCCCATGAAGCTTTGAGGAATCTTGTACAGGGTGAACTGTATTCGCTCTGTCTTAGCACGTGCGTAGCAGATACATGCAAGCACAAATGCTTTATCTACAAGCACAGATGGTGTATCTCATTAGACCTTCTAACATAGCTGGAAATTTAGATGAGCTTTTGGGCTTATGGATCTTTATATATTTGAAATATTGAGACTTCTGTTTCACACCTGAAGATGCCTACACATCTTGCCTTGCCTGTGTCCTTAGGCCATCATGGGAACAGTGCTGTCACCTCAAGACTTCACGTTTTTTTTGCCACGCTCACAAATGCTGGAGGGAATGTTCTTGACAAAGAAGTGGCATTTGAGACTCTCCTATAAGCTGTGGTAATGCTACTGCTTCTTAAAGTTGCTTCCACTCTCAGTATAGCAGAACTACTTACCTTCTCTTGAAGCTAGTTATTCAAACAGCTGGGCTACATCCCTACATCCCTGTTTTCCAGGGGATCAGCACTTTCTGTGGTAGAGATTTCTTCTACCTGCAAAGGGTGGGCAACCTCATTGCTGTGGAGCAAGTCAAGTCCTGGTGGGAACTGTCTTGGTTCTGCTGTCAGTCATGCGTGAATATTTCAAGAAGTATCAGGATGAATTTTTAAAAAGTTAAGCAGTAATATGCTCTGACTTCTGTATAGCTAGAGATGTTCCAGTGAGTAATGTTATGTGAGTCCCACCCGTGACTTCTGTTGTGCATCTCTTCAAGGTCTTTATCTTTTTTGCATTTATCTTCCCTTAGCTGATGAATTCCAAGAACCAGTTGTCCCAGAGAACAACCGTTAGCTAATCAGATCATTGATCTTAAGGTATCTGGGAGAAACAGAGGTAATTTTTCTTGTTTTTTTTTGAAATGCAGAGGATAGTAATATAGAACATGTGAGATTATCATCCATCTGTTGCAACCAAATAGTTCAGCATCTCAGAGAGCACTTCTTGCCATGGATAAGGGATTCATTCTCACTGAGACAGACATCTTGATGAAACTCTCGTAGTTAAAGTTGTCTGCAGCGCATGAACTAACGCTGCCAAAGTACAACACAGGAATAGCTGTCCAGCTATGCACTGGATTTTTTTTTTTGCATTGGATTAATAGACCTGAGAACACAGAAAAGTAGAAGTCCTGAGGTTACCTTAGTTTGTTTTTTCTTCACATAGTAAGGTCTAAAAATCTGGACTGTTGTGTAAACATAAGGACAACTTGTCATGGACAGAAATTTTAATTCAAAGCTTTGTTTCCAATAGAAGAAAGTTGTCCTTGTGTCTTATAGTAAGAGAAGCTTGTTATTTAAAGTGTTTATATCGGTCTAATTTAGGAAATGTACATTTTTTTTCCTGGCTGTGGAAATCATCTCAGCCGGAGCAAGCTTTGATGTGAAGGGTATTATGTATTCCTTTTTAAGGGGATGTTGCGGGTTCCTGTGCCCAAGCTGTAAACAGGATGAAGCATCTTGGGCGCACTGAAGTAAAAAGCAGTTCCTAGGCACTAATTTCATTTGTTTGCCTATGTGTATTTATTGCAGTTTTAGAATTATTTTTATGGTGTCACTTTTATCACTTTTATCTGCTCTCAGAATTGGATTTTTAAAGTCTTTGTATTTGTAACTTACTGTGGTAACTCTGACAGAGACTTCGCTGCTTCTGTCATGACTCTGGTCTTCCACGGAGTGGGGTTAAACAGCAACCAGACAACCTTTGGACAGCTTTGTACCATTTATTTTAGGGTGAAAACGCTAATGGGAAAAAAAAAGTTTACAAGTTAATTTTCACGAGACTTGACTAAGATGCTGCTGAGTTACAAGTTCACCAGTCTTCTGTTAAGTTTTTAATGTCTCCTAATACACACAGTTTCTGTGAAGATGAACAGTGTTGACTGTGGAGGTCCATGCTTCCCAATTTGTTTACCTTCCAGGAATTTTACATGAATCTTCCCCAGGCAGTTTCAGGAACTTAACGTTTATCTAGACCTTATATCAGCCATACAGTACTTTTTTAGTGTTACATGTATGCCTTACTTCAAATATGTCTCTACATAATAATTCCTGAAGTTTCTATACCCCAGAAGTCTCTCATTTGTTAGATGAGGATATTAGACTAGTTGAATTGTTTTACACAGAAGTTGAGTTCATAAATACAAGGAAGGAGGAAATGGAATTCCATTGTGCAAATAGCACTATGTAAAAACTATTTTTGTAGATAATAACTTTTAAGACCTTATCTATATCAAAGTTTCTTTAGGGGGGCAAATGTCATACTGCTGAAATTCATTATTCTGCTACTTTTCATAGAGGAATGTACATGTATGTAGTTAATTCTAAACCATAAAAAAGGAAATGTGGATATCATAATCACTTCATGAGTTCATAGTTCTGTAATTACCTTTGGTATTTATTGCAGAATAATCACTGCATAATCCAATGTATGTATCTCAACTTAAAAAGTTTTGATTGCTCTATATGGAACTATATTTGGCACTTGGAAGATTCAGGTAAGATAAAAACTAAATGAAAATAAAATATTTTGAAGAAGAAAATATCTATCTTAGATTTTTGACATTTCAGTCCCACCCCTACAGTAGCTCTTTTGTTTTCTTGAAGCACCTAAGAGAAACTCTTAGAGTAAGAATTGTATTTCTTTCAACAAAGGAAAGAAGAAAATTTCCAATGTTTATAAGCACTTCTAAAAAAGCAGTCAGGAGGAGCCAGGGAACTAGAGGCTGGTCTCCTCACCTCAGTCCCTGGGAAGGTGATAGAGCAGCTAATCCTGGAAACTATTTCCAGGCAGTAGGAGGACAAAAAGGTGATAGGAGTAATCAGCATGGATTCACCAAAGGGAAGTCATGCTTGACAAGCTTGATAAACTTCTGTGATGAAAGTATTGGCTTGGTAGATGAGGGGAGAGAGCCTTGGATATTGTCTACCTGGACTTCAGTAAAGCTTTCAAATGCTGTCCGCCGTAAGATCTTCATGGAGAGAATATGATGCAGTATGGGCTGGATGAGCAGACAGCGAGGTCGATTGAAAACTGGCTGAATGGCCAGGCCCAGAGTGTGATGATCAGTGGCACGAAGTCTAGTTGGAGGCCAGTAATTAGCAGTGTACCCCTGGGGTCAGTACTGGGTCCGGTCCAATCCTGTTCAACATCTTCATTAATGATCTGGGTGATGGGGCAGAGTGTACCCACAGCAAGTTTGCAGATGACACCAAACTGGGAGGAGTGGCTGGTGCACCAGAAGGTTGTGTCCAGTTCTGGGCTCCTCAGTACGAGAGAGAGTTGGAGCTACTGGAGGGAGTCCAGTCAGTGACGGGCTACAAAGATGAAGAAGAGACTGGAGCGTCAACATCTTCATTAATGATCTGGGTGATGGGGCAGAGTGTACCCACAGCAAGTTTGCAGATGACACCAAACTGGGAGGAGTGGCTGGTGCACCAGAAGGTTGTGTCCAGTTCTGGGCTCCTCAGTACGAGAGAGAGTTGGAGCTACTGGAGGGAGTCCAGTCAGTGACGGGCTACAAAGATGAAGAAGAGACTGGAGCGGCTCTCCTATGAAGAGCGGGTGAAATTGC
>NW_009208511.1:19493-39367 GCF_000690835.1 Fulmarus glacialis
GAGCTTATCAATATGTATAAATACCTGAAGGAAGGGTGCAAATAAGAGGGAGCCAGGCTCTTTTCACTGCTGCCCAGTGGCAGGACCAGAGGCAATGGGCACAAACTGAAACATAGGACATTCCCTCTGAACATCAGGAAACAATTTTTTTTTTTTTTTTTTTTACTGTGACTGTGACGGAGCCCTGGCACAGGTTGCCCAGAGAGGTTGTGAAGTCTTGGTCCTTGGAGATATTCAAAAGCTGTCTGGATGTGATCCTGGGCAGCCTGCCCTAGGTGGCCCAGCTTGAGCAGTGGCTTGGACCAGATGACCTCCAGAGGCCCCTGCCAACCTCAGCCATTCTGTGGTTCTGTTGTGGACTGCTCTGTAATTACAGTTCTGTAATGTTGTTTTATTAGTTCTTTCAGTGTGGTTTGTCTTTTAGACTTGGCTCTTCTTGTTCTCAAAAATAATCAGAATAATTGAAGACAGTTTTGGTTTATGAACTCTGTAAATACTATGTCCAGAGAATGGGTTAGGAATGAGCGTTTCCAATACTCTGAGCAGACTTAAGAGATTTAAATTAAAGGAGTGATATAATCCAAGACAGCAATGTTAAATCAATCCGCAGTGTAGTGACAGATCTTTAGTAAGAGTGGTCTTAGAGGAAGCACTTGTCCTTTGTGCCACTGTCTGGGAAGAGACACCCAAGCAGGACATACTAGAGACTGGATGATCCAGAAGAGCCACCTAGCCTTTTCAGAGTGACACCTTATGCAGGCATCCCTCGATGTTACAAATTGGCTTGGTGGGACGACAAGGAATCACTGCTTGCTTGTCTCTACAATTTTACTGGTCCAAACTGTCTGATCTGAGTTTTGATCAACAGACTGCCAGCGTCAGTGTGCAAAAAGAATATATATGTATACAGTGACATGCTCCACAAAGGAAGAAAAAGCCAGTGATTTTCGGAGTGAAACATGCTGCATGCATACTGCCATGGGCATTGGAACCTCCAGAAATAGCCTGCCCTGAGCACTGAACCAGTGCATCACTGGAGTGATGAGAGTGTTGTCTCTGGCCTGGCATCTGTTTATGGGCACTGCTAACAGAGCCTAAGCTGCAGTCAGATAAACCACTAGGGAAGGTACTGAAGTGCAGGTCCAGGGACAAGGTCACATTAGCAGTGGTGTTTGAGTTGGCCTCTGCTTGCAATGCCTGTTCTGTACTTAAAAGGACTATGATCTTTTGGTCTGTCAAGTCCACATTTTGCACAATATTGTATTACCTTATCATTACAACTAAATTGTTCATAGAAAAATATCGGTTAGCTATTGAAAACTAGACTGTATAGACTGAAAACCAAGATTATGTATGATGTGGTGGACAACCAGTTCTTTTGCTCTATCCTGCTTAATCAGTGCATTCATGCTCAAATTCTTTTCATATTTTTCCCAAGGATTATATCAGATGTTTTCTTTTTGTCATGCTTCTTTGACAGTGGTTATGCAGGCTAAGTTACACATTCTACTGAAAATTCAGAAGTGGTTTCTCAAGTGCAAGTACCCTACTTGATACTCTTCACTCCATTTTCAGAAATATGGTGTTCCTGTTTAAATCAAGTGAAATTGTGAATGCCTAACCCCTTTGAAAATTGCAGCAGGGTATATTAATGAAAATACCCAGACAAACTGCTTTTGAAACTGTTGCATTATATGCGCAATAGCTGAGATACTGAATAGGTTTTCCTTAGATTTTCCAAGGACATAAACAATTACATACCAAATTACACCTTCACATTGCTATGTTAATATTTTGATCTGATCCAAAACCTGACCTACCTGAAATAATTACAAGCCTTCCTGAAGTTCTAAATATGCATTTCCATTAAAAAACCACCACTGAATAGTCACACCTGTCAGCCTGGTTTAAGTTTTTAATTAATTTGTTCCTCAAGATTACCATACCTAAATGAAATGGTAACAGCTCGTCAAATTGCTTCATATGCCAAGAGTGACAGTGAGATAACACTAAGTGAAATCAAAAGGAGACTTTCTGAACATTGACTGCTTGATGAGAAGGTTATGAGAGGCTGCTTGCCAGTCTGTGAGACCTAGAGAAAGACAGAGAGGAATTTCTTCAGGGTGGACTTTCTTAATAGTGAATTGGCTTAGCTCATGTTTTCTGTACCCTTTCCCTTCTGCGTTAACACCCTACTGTTACTTGAAGCTCTGCAAAGCGAATGCAGACTAAAATCAGCATGACTTCTGTTACTGCCATGGGTGATCATAGCTCCCCCTTTGACACAATGCCAGGTATCACACATCATGGTTGTACCGTGCCAGCACAGAGCAGGTACAGAGACTGGGCAATTTCCCATGCGTTTTAATTCTGCTGTGGACAGTCGTGGGCTTCCTATTTCAAATGCTCCAGTCGTAACCTTTTGATTCATAAAAGATTGAGGATCTCCAGTGGTCTATATAGAAACTAGAGTCTGGAAGTAGCAGAGGTACCAGAACTCATATATAGATACCTGGTGGTTCATTACTGCTGATGGTTTATCAGTGCTTTTCACAGGAGTTGCAAATCCATCTTTTGGTGCTCTCTTTCAAGAGAATGAGAGTGCTTCTCATGGGCTACCAAACACTTGGATCATTTCTCCATGCGATGTCAATAAAATGTGTCGGGGGGACTGCATACATGTGACTGTAGTTAGCCCACCCACACAAAGAAGGGGGAGGAGGGAGAATATTTGTGCACCAGAGTTGTCTCCTTTTGTACACTTAACAAGGTCATAGCCGAGCTCTTTGTCTGGATCAGGCGCGAAGCCCATGGCAACATGCCCGTTACTGATACCCTGCGGTATCTACATCAAAGCACTTCATGGGTAAATCATTGGCATGTTTGCATTGTCTTTTCATATGCTTTCGCTAGCACTACTGTTGTCTACAAAACAAGATACCTAGTTCTTGTAACATGAAGCGTGTCCCTCGATGTCTCTTCTGTCATCTGGGGCTGTCACAGGAGCTTATACTTCCACTGTGTTTTAGGAAATCTTTCCTGATACTTAGTCAGTAGTACTACCAAAGGAGAGGATCCCCTTTTTTCCTTCCTTTTTTTTTCCTCCCCTTTCCCCATCCTTTCCCTCCCCTTGCCTCTACAGTTTCCTCTCCTACTTCTGCCCGGTACTCACAAAATTCTTGAGCTATCTGTACTTGTCCTCTTGCTTCCACTCACAGATCAAGTAGCATGATTGCACTGTGTTTTTTCTGAACTGTGGATTGTATTATTATCCTCTCCGTGTTGCATCAGGAAACGTTAGCGTTCTTCACAGCAGAGCTTCGTAACAAAGCTTGCTTTTTTTGTTTAAACCTCCTGTATGGTTTTTTACTTTGTACTTCCCTTGATGTGTTACAGTAATGAATGAGGATCGCTGCTGTAAGATTTGTGGAAATTTCTCTTCCTTTGCAACAGGAAGTAGCTAGAAGAGATCCCTCTGATAGACAAAAATGAAATTAAACTTCAGTTTGCAGCTGGCCATTATGTTGCAGCAATAGCATTGCTGTCATCTGGGTGCCTAGGGTATGTCTCCATGGGCTGCTTCTCTGTAAAGATTTTAAATAAATACGACGGGAGCCCAATACCCTTCTGTCAATTTTAATGTCATAGCGGCAAGTATTCCAAGCAAGTATACACAAGAGGTCTGTCTTCTCTCTTGAAAGTGCAGGTTAATAATAGGAATGCCACATTGGTTAATACAAAATTTTGCCATAAATATAGAGGATGAAAATTAGAAAATGGTTTTGCCTTTTGATAAATTAAGGATGTTCTCTTTACACCTGGCCTTTTTTCTTTTTTTGTGGTGATGAACTCAAAATGAACGGGTAGGTATTTGACATTGAAAGGAGTGTGCAAATTTGTTTGCTGGTTAAAAGTTTGCACATATCACTTTATCAAATGTATCAGGAAATGATGTGAAAGGAGGATTATCATTGTAAGTGAGTACAAGTAAAAGCAGTAAATGTATCAGGTACAGATTTGGCTTCTCATGTTCTTATTTTGGGTTCTTAAACATATCTATCAGGTTGTGACCTGTAATCCACCTGACTGGGTTTTTTTCAGCCCCTATCAGAGAGTAGATATTCATTGGACCCCAGCATTATGTGTCTGGGGGCAGCCTGAATTGTAGTCCGGCTTCATTACTTGATTTGCACCTATCATGTGGTAGGTGCTCTGGGAATCACTATGAGACTGAGGAGAAGTGACCACAGATAGACACCATTTCCCAAAATACATTATTGTTATATCTAGCTTTGTTGCTTTCCATTGATCTTCACTATTTTATGTTTCAGAATTTTTCTCTTATCTGAATAACAAGTTCAAATAATATCTCTAATTTTCAGTTAAATGAAACTTAGAATTTTTTTTCAGTGCCCAAGTTTTAAGATTTATCTGTATTGTAAGTTATCAAACCAGAATTTAGAGCCTTAATGGAGTGTGACACCTTTCTCAGATACATGTATTTCTATCAGTATGATTTCTCCTGTCTCTGTGTCTCACTGTTCACTCTCTTTCATGGTGTGTTTTCCTGATGGGAGCAGTTTAACCATTTGAATCCTTTCTTGGTGTTCTTTGACTTGGCAATCTCAGGCCGATATATCTTTAATTTTCTCCCTAAGTCTTTGGTAAAAAAAGTAGAAAGTTAAGATCCAAAATGGTGCAGTTCCTCTAAAGTATTTTTAAGACTTCTTGTTGCAGAGGTTTTCAGCTGCTTCTGAAATCATGTGAATTCAGAAGAATTCAGCTGAATCAGGCAGTGCATCATCTTATACTCCAGCCTGCAGCAAAATTTGGTTGCTACAAGTTCCAAATTCCTGATCTTCTCTATTTACATGTGAAGTGATTATGCTGTAAGTTACAGAGATGTTTTCTCAGGAAAGCACCCGCTTTGGAGATATGTTATCCAAAGTCATCGCTCCTTAGAAAATAAACAATTTGGTGATTAACTTGCACAGTTAATGTGTTGTTATTAAAAACAACGAAAAAAACTATTGGTTTGCGAACTAGCCCTTGGGGGCTAAGAGGCTGTTAGAGGTAGCTAGAGGTGGAAGGGATGGAGAGAAGGACAGGATCATTACCTCCCCTGTACCCTCTGCCAAAAAGTACCATTAAAAAATTTCCTCTGGTTCCTTCTCCTGCAGATCTTAAGCTCCCTATAACCACTTGCGTTTGTAATGAAAACTAAATGGCGATGTGTTTTATACTGAATTCTTAAAATAGTCAGCATTACACAGATGTTTAACTGTAGGTCCCAGCAGATTGGGGAATCTTAATGGTGGGAAGGGAAATAGAAAATGTGATGGAACCAGGAGATAAGTAATGGGAAATACATTTTTGTGGTGGAAATGTCTCATATTTACAAAATACTTCTTCAAAATGTGAAAATTTGAAAAGAATAAGCTGTCAGTAAGTCATACCACATTATGAAAAGTCATGCAGTATAGTGTAAGAAGGTGCACTTATTGTGACAATTACTATTTCCACTTTTTAATTGTTTGAAAATCTGATTGCAGTGTCATACATTTTCATTGATTTTTCACACTGATGTACTGGGACTCCATTACTCTGTTGAACTACATAGAGTAAAAATGACCTGCTGAATCAGGAGAGATCTCTGCATTTGCATATTAATAGACTTCTACAAAAGGTATATCCTGGTTCATTAGCAAATAAAAAGCTATTCATTAAAATGTTTATATGTCCAAGTACACACAGGATGACGGAAATGGTTTTTTGAAGCATACAGAGGAATTGAGGAATCTTTAGAAAAAAAGGTTTTTTTGCTAATCTAACCTAAATTAATACTTAGATAGGTACACTTTATTTTTTAAATAAGAAGTACATTTTACTTATGCCCATTGTCCCTGATTTCAAAGGTGAGTAGGCTAATAATTTCTTAAGTCAACTCCCATTATTATATTGTTACGTGTTACAACATCCAGAAAGTGGCCAGAGGTACTACCACTAGGCAGATGTTTTGATGTCCTCTAGCTGAGGACACCCTTCAGCTAGAACTGCAGAAACATAACTTTAGACAGCACTCTAGCCAGAACTGTGCCACCAGGTAGTGGATAATGTCAAATGAGTCATTTTTAGTGTCCTTTTTTTCTTTTGTGTTGTGCTCTGTATGGAAATGACCGGTATAAAATACTAGTACAAATTACCGGTATAAAGTACCAACAGTATTGCAGCTGTTTAATAAATGTAAACTCAGCTGAGACTGTACATGCTTGTTTTGTTTTCATTCCTCAGAGAGATCTATTGTCCTGTAGAAGCAAAGTGAAGAAATAAAGCTACGTGTGCATCACAAACAGAAAAAATGTAATCTAACCCTGTTCTCTGTGGTAGAAGGTAATGTTGCCAAGTGGTTAGCTGCCATCTTGCAGGTGCTATAGTACTTCTTTAAGGAAATGAACTGCTTTAGCTATTATTAAAGCAATTAAAAGCCATTTAAACAAATGGAGCACAAGGATGTGACAGATCTAACTGACTGAACTACAAAATTACCAGTCGTTTTTGTCAGATTAACACAAAAATCACTAGCGGTATTGACATTCAGGAATTTGTATTGCTTTAAGATTTCTACATCCTATTGAAATGAATGGGTACTACTATAGAACTATATTCAGATGTAACAGCACATTGATCTGTTACCCATTTGCATTGTCATGGCTTTTATTATCACTTAAAAAAGCTAGACATTTATTTCACACTGAGTGAAAGCTTACCATCTAAGAATTCCTCTTGAAATAGTCAGATTGTAATGCTTTGAATCCCATTGCTATTGATTTCTTCAGGGTCATTTTCTGTGTATTTTCTTAGTACCAAGTTCCAGTCCCGTTGACATTAGTGGAAGTTTTGCAGATGATTGTAGTAATATCTGATGTTGACCTTCTGGATTAAACTCTTAAGGTAAATATGGAAGGAAGAAACAGCCTGTTCTGATTGCATTCAGGTGACTGCATGTTTCTAGATGGAAAATGAAGATGCTGCCTTTCTGACTGCCACAGCTCAGCAGCAGGCGTAGTAATGGTAGTAGAGGAATTAAGTGGTTGCTTCCTCTCAGGTCAACGGAGGTCAGTTTCTCTGTGGAGAAATTAAATTTCTCCAAGTTCATTTAAACAAAGATGCACCCTTATCTGAATCCCTTTTAGAGAACTTTGTTCCTTGTCTTTTGTCACGTTAAAAACCTAAACGTGTCAGGGGTTAGGTTTCTTACTATTAAAAGTAAGCTGTTAAGTTGAAAACATTTTTTAATTCTGTCTTCTGTTGCTCCTTTATGAGCTCTAAATATAGGATTGCATACTTAAAGAATGTTTTCTTTGTTTTCTATGTCTGAATTAAGAGAAATTCCAGATTCCAGGATTTACTGGTCTCTTATTACTATGACAAGATTTATGCCTTCAGAAATGCCACTTGCCACTGGAGAATAGTCAGAATTGTGTCGATAATTTTCACAGGGTTTGAACTAAAGCAAGTTCCTGGCCAATACAGCCAGCTCACACAATCTTCAGCACGGGATCTGATACTACCAGAGTGTCTTCATGACCTTCCACAATGCCCTTTGTTGTGCTCAGAGCTTTCCCAGGAGTGGCCCATTGAAATGGGCAGGAACCTCATCATGTTCTGTTCCGCTGTGGACAGAGCCGTGAACAGCCACAGAAGTGAAAAAATTCTGATTTTAGTCTGCATTTGCTTTGGAGAGCTTCACATAACAGTAGGGTGCCACTGCAGAAAGGAAACCATGCAGAATGCATGGTGTAAAATTGGGTTGAGAAGACTCCTCACAATGGTGCTGTGGCTGTGGAAGATGATGTAGCATTTATGCATGTGCAGACACATGCATGCACATTTGACTTTGTGTCTGCAGTGTAGTTTGGGTAATAAGAAACAATATTGCAATTGTTCAAAGCAGCAGGAGGGTGAAAGGTGCACATCTGCTCAATAGTTAATGCCTTGAGACATCGGAAAGCAAGATTCAGGAAAGGCTGGGAAATTCTGGGCTACTGCTGCGTGTCTCTGAGACAAACACAGATTCACCTGGGCAGGAGGGAGAAGATTTTCACCTTCTCATTAGCTTCTACCTTCTGTGTCTCCTTCATTGCACGGACATCGTGTATTCCTAGTACAGTGTCACGCTGTTATATTTTTTTCTTTTCCACTCCATCTTTCATCTGCTGGGAGACGGAGGAGCTACAGCAGTGCTGCAACTGGCTAATGTGTCTCTCTAGCTGAGACACTGCAGTGCAGGCCCACAGTCATGATTAGTCTCAGTATGGAAGTCTGTTACTGTCATGGGAACATGGCATGGGTGTCGTAGTTTAATCCCAGACAGCAACTAAGCCCCACACAGCTGCTCGCGCACTCCCCCCCAGTGGGATGGGGGAGAGAATCGAAGAGTAAAAGTGGGTGGTAAAAAAGTGGTAAAAGAAAACTCGTGGGTTGAAATAAAGACAGTTTAATAGGGAAAGCAAAAGCCATGCACACAAGCAAAGCAAAACAAGGAATTCATTCACTACTTCCCATTGGCAGGCAGGTGTTCAGCCATCTCCAGGAAAGCAGGGCTCCATCACACATAACGGTTACTTGGGAAGACAAACGCACTCACTCTGAATGTGCCCCCTTCCTGCCTCTTCCCCCAGCTTTATATGCTGAGCATGACGTCCTATGGTATGGAATATCCCTTTGGTCAGTTGGGGTCAGCTGTCCCAGCTGTGTCCCCTCCCAACTTCTTGTGCCCCCCCAGCCTCCTCGCTGGTGGGGTGGGGTGAGAAGCAGAAAAGGCCTTGACTCTGTGCAAGCACTGCTCAGCAGTACCTCAAACATCCCTGTGTTATCAACACTGTTTCCAGCACAAATCCAAAACATAGCCCCATACTAGCTACTGTGAAGAAAATTAACTCTATCCCAGCCAAAACCAGCACAACAGGGAAACACGTCAGCACTTGACTAATATGTGGAAGACTTGGTCCTCTCTCCCCTTTGCACCATGGTCTTTGCTGACCATTTTGTAAATGCTTGAAGTCTGCCCTACTTCATTTCTTATTTTAGAGTTTCCTTCATGTTGTGTCACCATTTAAGTACTGCTTGCTTTACGTCAGTTTTCGTAGCTCTCATTTTTCCACAGTTAAGCGGCTACAGATATTAAGTGGGCTAATGTTGCAGTCGCTGCCTGTGAGAGGTTTGTCACTGATGTTCACTAAGAGCTAATGTAGATACTGCAATAGCAGGGTTGAACCCAAATAAATGAACCAGCGGTTGGAGAATTACAGACTATTTCTAAATCCTCTGAGTCTATAGAAAAGGTGAAATACTCAAATCTTCATTTTGTGATCAGAAGGCGGCATGAAAGACAAGTGTACTCTCTCATAGCAATGTCATGTACAACAATATAGATAAGAGATGGTGGATATCTTAAATAATTTTCTTTTATGGTTAACACATGCAGTAAAAACAAAGATGAATGAGAGGCTGGTGAGATTAATCAGGCCATATGCTGCAATACATTGACAGTGAATGTAAGAACAATGAATGTCAATCAGTTGCTATTAAATATAATGGCCAGTGATTTACCACCTCATTAAAAGATCAGGACACCCAATTTGCTTGTATGTGAATAGCAAAACAAATAGGCATTGAAATTTCCTCATAGGGCATTGAGTTCCTCCCTCAAACACATTAATTTTGTTTGCATAGGAAGAGGAACAATGTAGCAGAGTGAAAGCTATCTTATGGGGTATATTGAGGCATATATACTAATGGAGACAAAACTAATACATGGGGACAAGAAAATCGTTTTCCAAAAGTGGTGTCTGTAGGTATCTATATGAATTTGTGTGTGTGTGTATATACGTACTGCATTTCATCAAGATTTGGCATAAAGGGGAAGTGTTGCTTTTTATTTGTTTCAGTATTTGCCATAGCACCTGGATTTCTTTGAGGATGTTCCCTACTTACTGTACATGATACTCAGAGGTTCAACAGTGCCATCCTGTGGGTGATCTTAAAGGTTTGAAAGCTATGGCAGATAAATAAATGACCTCAAGGATAAATTATCATAGAATATCAGAAACTGTATGTCCCCGTGCAATCAGCTGGAGTATTTCCCTCTGGTAGTCAGTCAAACTAATTATTACTTTTCTGTCCAGAAAATTAATAACCTAAATGTATTATAACCAGTGGGAAAGCGTTTCAGGCAAGCTGATGAGCAGTGTGCATGTTAGTTTTACTCTGTTGCTGAGAAATGTGTTTCTAATCATCTCAGTGTGTTTTTAATCATCTTGGAATTTATTTTCACAGACAATGCCAAAATCAAAGGCAACTATGTAAATTCAAATAAGCACCCCTACAAAGAAGTATCTGGACATCTTTAAAGAGGCATTAGACTGAAACCAAGACTAGTTAGCTTTCATGTTTCATAACCAGAAAATATGAATTCCCAAGCAACCTTGAAGATAAAGCTGGATGGTTTGAACAACTGGCCAAAATGCTTTTAATTCTAGGGATAAGGGCAGGATTAAAATCTGAAGTTTTGTGGACTGAAGATGAAATTCCGCTCACAATATTTGGAGAACTTTCTGTTCATGGAGTGAGTATCATGCCAGGACAAGGCAGGAAATAGCAAAACTTGCTCTAATTAGGGAACAGTTTGGGGATCAATAGGTAACTGCAGATCATACTATTTCATATATGCTTTTCATTTTGCTTGCCTAAGCAACTTATTAATGAGAGTGAATGATATGGTTTTTTTGGAAATCAGCAAGGAAATAAAGGGCAAGCTGCTCAGTAGAGAAGGTTCTGCTCATTTTTCAAGTCCCTGCTGTTTCGGGGTGCTGGAGAGGCGAGGTGCGTGCTGTCTGCACGCTGCCTTTGCTGGGTGGTTCAGGGAGTTGGGCGCAGCTCCGTGTTCTGTGTAGGTGCCTCTTCAGTTCGCAGCTTGTCACGGGAATGTCTCCTTTGCTTTCCACAGCTAGAGGCCAACTGTGAGTCGCAGTACATGCCACTGGATAATTTGATTGAAGGAAGAAAACACCAACTTACAAATTCCACCATTACTCTTCGGTAGTTAAAAATTATGGCATGATTTGTGGTTCCTAAATCTTTGAAAAACACGTCATGCTATAACTTACATATTTCATATGTCTGTTTGCCAGTTCCACTTAAACAGCAAAAGGTGATCGCCAGTGATAAGACACATCATTAACTTCCGTGAGTATGAAAAGACAGATATGACTCATTCCCATTTAGAACATTAATTTAATGTAGTTTTAAAGTATTTAACATTTTTCTACCTATTTTGACAAAAAATCTTCTAGCCTAACAGCAGCCTTGCATGTGTGTAGTTCTATCCTTTTTAGAGTAGGCTAACATGTTTTAAATGTTGGCATATTGGGAATCATGAGACTGTGCTTGTACCCTGATTTACAGTACGTGGATGAATTTTGGATGAATCAGATGTATCAGGAAAATAATCTCTTATGATATTTAACTGAAGGCAGAAAGGGTGATGACATATCAAAGTTTGACCTCTGTACAGAAGAGGTTTCTTTGTAGTCCTGATCAGTTTAAGGATAACTTGAGCCCTGGGGCATCAGCATTCATACAATTTTTACACTTTCTAATCTAACTGATGTGAATGGGTTTGTGTCATATAAATGTCTAATTCTGGTTTTGAACCTCACTAAACTCTTGATCTTGATGTTGCCTTATTTTCAGGAGGTTCTGCATTTAATTCTATGGTATTTTAAAGATACCCGCTATTATTAGTTTTAAATGAATGTCTTCTGCTTTCTTCAAGTGTCACTTTCTACTTATAGTATAAAGAAGGTGAATGGGAACAATATTCTTCACTCCTTTGTATACTGTATGCAAATGTTTTTTAGCTCTTTCCTCACATAGAAGGTTCTCCATGCTTTCTCAGCTATTTTTTCCATCTTTATTTCTTCTCTGATTCTTTCCTTATGGTGTTCCTGGACTGAATACAGTATTTTAAATGAGGTATACTGTGAGGTACTATTTTTACCATTGCTTTTTCTTATTCTTTATTTGTCTTAGCGTGTTGTTTTGATTTTTCTGATCACCAGTGAACATGGATCACTAGCCTTCTACACTGGCTGGCTGCAGTAAGACCCATTTCCCGTTTCAGGAGCTTTTATAGTTCATGTGGAAAGGAATGATGCATATGTGTGGTTCTGTTCCCTGGTTAGTCAACTCTAAATGTAGGCTTTTGTTTTGGATCGCACTGTGAGCGATGCTCATAGTCCTTTCTCCAGATTGGATCTGCCATTCAACCTGCCACTGGAAACTGGCATCAGATTCAGATCCATCTCATCAGCTAACGGTGCGGTAGGCAATTCAGATGCTGCAAACAGGAGAGTGGCTGCAGGGGTTCATCCCCCACGCGGCTGTGGGAACATGCTGTGCTCTTTCCTGCATTTGGGACCACTCTTAAACAGCTGTGAATCTGTGTAATCTATATATATATACACACACATAGCCTCTGCATGTGTGTGTGTGCATACATTGCACATATAGATAGATATAGGTAATAACTGTAAAATTCCCTATTAACTTAGAAAACTAATTTATTCAGTTTCTCTATTTTAAATGGAGTTGGATAAATACTCATCTGCCCTATGTATGTTCTGTGGCCTGTAGGAGATTTCACAGTAATTCCAATGTCACTATGTTTGTCTTTGCAGTGTGTCTGTCAGACTTCAATTCAACCAATCCCTCTATGGTGAAGGCATAAGATTTTAGTATTATTAATGCCTCATTTCATCTAGTTAATGATCTTTTCAAGTATTCCATCTTCTTTGTGATTTACTTGCAATGTCAGATAAAGATCTTATTTAAGCTAAGTATTATGAAGTAATAGAAATCTTTATTTTATTTGAATACAATCAGGATAAATGAATCCAGTAGAAAGTCTGATGTTAAACAGGTGCAGTTCTTAGCAGCATTGCACATGTAAAATCAGGGTAAGTAAGTTCTTTGAACACTCAGATCTTAACAGATGTGTTCTTTTTCTCCATATGTTGTAATAAAATAAGGATTTGCTCTGAAAGCATTGACACGCACTCTAAGCAGTCTTGGCAAGCATGCCGTTGTGTTCCTTACACAATATCGTCTGTGGCTATTATTTAACTTTAAATAAATGTGTGCATTAAATAGCCGTAAAGCACATATATGTATAAACAAAATCAGTTTTTGTCAGAAAGTAATATTTTTTCGCTTTCTTGTTTACTGACGCCTAGACAAAGGAATGCTGCATCTTCAAAACAACATCTGTCAAACCGATTTTCATCAGATTAAGTATATCCTCAAAGCAACCATTACAGTTTACAAAATACTGGAAATGAA
The DNA here is from genome assembly GCF_000690835.1 of Fulmarus glacialis. NCBI lineage: Eukaryota > Metazoa > Chordata > Aves > Procellariiformes > Procellariidae > Fulmarus > Fulmarus glacialis. Next base: position 32,895 of record NW_009208511.1, read on the forward strand.
GGTTGTGCTTTCATAAAACACCAATAGAATTTAAAGCACTTGAAAGTGTTTTACAAATGTAGCGATGATAGCCTGTGCATATTCTCCATTTTTGTTTCTATTTTTGGAAGGTTCTTGGGAAAGATAATGAGTGATGTTGCAACACTGCAATCCCAGTAGATGTCCCAGAGTGCAATTACGGAGTTACGGTCCTGGCAGCTAATCTGGGTCCGCAAAAGCCAATGATTTGGGAGTCTGGCAGTAGAGATTGAATTTATTACGAAGAAGTTCATCTGTAGAAAGATTTCTTTCATTAAGAATGAAATTAAAGCATGAATCAGTGACTGATTATCCAGGCCTTTCTCTGATCCGTTGAATTCTTCATTAGTATAGATGTGTGATTATATATGCTCTGGCCTGATTCTGGTTCTATAGATCATCAAAGATAACTGATAATACTAAATTTTTAAAGATCTTTTCCAGGACAATGTAATCTAGTAAAAATGGGGGGAAAGCAAGTGGCTTTAACATAGAACATAAATACAGACATACTCAATCATTCACGTTTCTGGCCAGCTTTCTGTCTTTTTCCCTGCTAGGGAATAATTAATGCATGAAAATGAGCTTCCTAATAGGCTGGTGTGTCTTCCATAGGAGTGAAGCATTTTGCCTTTCTAATCAGTTGAGTAGAGAGGTGAAGCCTCATTACAGTGTGCGCCCGCAGCTGAGTGTGGGAACTCAGGTCAGCCAGAAATGAATGCTGGGATTTCTGTAAAGATCTTTATGGGTGGAGGGTAGAGGTGCTCGAGCTGGAAGCCACGTCAGTGTTCCCATTAGTTCTTCCATTTAGAAGTTGGAAATCTGGCATAACACAAGAAGAGTCCAATCAAAAAGCTGTGGAGAGGACAAACAAGGGTGAAAGTCAAGGACAAATCTGTTCCAGCTGCAGCTGAATGTAGATACTTTTTTAGATTTACATTTCTGGTTTCCCAGTAGGTTGTTCCCTATGTGTCAGTGAATTGCCCTGTGCGATCCTAAAATGTTCCACATTAACCTTAGGCGAGTTAGTATGAGGCGTGTCACTGCCTACCACACACCTGTGGGATAGTCCTAATTAGTGTCCTGTTCCTAAGACAGTGAAACTGAAGACAGTCCCAGAACCAAGTGCATACAGACAAGGCTAAATATGTTATTTCATGATAGAGTTCAAGATAAATGCTTTCTCTCTGAAGGATATAATTTTTACCAGGAAAATGGTATTGCTGGTTTTTGTCGTCTTTATAAAGATATGCTAGCTAGTTCTGCAGTACTACCTGAAACATAAATCTCAGACTGGATTTTTAGCTTAACTGATTCTGAAAATGATCCTTATAGGATCTTCAGCCTAATTCCTTAGACAAGAGAACACACTAAATAGTAAAAATAAGTATGAAACTGTACCAAATATTCTAACTTTATCCAGCTTTATTGTGTATCCAGGGAACTTGGCACTTGCAAGCTCGGGTCCTTTGATTATTAATAGCATGACATTTTGAACAGGAGACCAGGGTTTCTGAGAAGACTTTTACCATTTGCAGTGGGAAAATCTGTTTTTGAAATGGCCATTATGCTAGAGATTCCTTCCAGTTGTAATTTTTGGCCAAAACCATGGAGCATTTAACTTGTTTTTAAAGCAGGAAGTATGGAACAGGCAGCAGGTAAAACATTCTGGTGGTAGGCAGACAAGCTGTACCACATTCAGCAAATATAGGCTCTTTTTGAGAAATATTGATTTGAATGTCATGCATCATCCAAGCACAGTGAACACTGAAAGGTCATAGTAAGAATATAAGGAAAAAATCCATCTGATTTGAATTTCTCACTATCCAATATTGTTAATAATACAATGTCACATATAACTGTTTCTCTGAGTGTGACTAAAGCCAGATTCCATGTACCGTTGAAGAATAACTTGCCACACATTTTTTTTCCATTTACTGTCCATTTCCTTTATAATGTCATGGTGTTAGTTTATGAATGGTACCTTGAGCAGCTGCAGTACATCTGTGTTTTCTCAGTCAGAATTATTTCTTTGAGTTTGTTACTCAGCATCCAGGAAATCTCATGCAGACTGTAACATAATAATTGGCTCAGTACAATTAGGATAAAATGAAAGTGTTTTGCTATTGATCTCTGCTTGTTATTAGTTTATACCAACAGAAGATTAGATTGAAGAAGTCTAATACAGTATCAAAATATTCTTTCTCGTTGCAGGAAATATCACTGGTACTCTTAAATTGAGGTATTTTAGAGCAAACTTCCTTCCTTTCTCCTTTTTGCTAACCCTATCTTTCTGACTAAAAAAATTTCTCGAAGGGATGATGAGTCTTGTTATTTAACTAGGGTGTTCAGAAACTGTGTAGCAATACAGTGACTTAAACAGGGCTCAGGCAATATTTTATTAGACCATTATATCAAGGTCTAATATTGTGCTGCTTGTTACCTTAACTTCACATAACATCATATTAATAAATCTTTACAAGCTGTGTAGTTGTAAAGTGCACCATAATAATCAGTATCATTCCTCTAATAAATCATTTGATTTACGTTTGCTTTGTGTTGTTCCAACCTCGTCAGCCATAACATCACAGGTAGGGACCCTTCTCATGGTCCAATTAATGAACCACCTGCTCTGAGTCCTCGGTTATGGACATGCTCAGAGGGAGGCACAACTTTACCTCCACACCCTTCCGTCTTCCCTTTGCAATGCCTCAGGTCACATGGCTTTCTTACAGAAATATTACCTCTATTGTGGAGATTTTCTGGAGCTCCTGGTCTCAATCCTTCTGCAGACTCCATGCAGATGTATGGTTTTACTTGCCCAGGAGACCGCTGAAGTTGCTGAGAGTTTATAATTTAGACACTGTGGCAATGCCCACCACCAGGGGTGAACTGTTAGACGTGGCTGCACTTTGGCCTCCGTGTAGAGGTGGTCAGTTCAATAGATCGGTGGCCCAGGGAAACTGATCTCTCTTGCTGACCAAGCTTCAGAGTCAAATTCTACCTGTGGAGAGTCTGTTCCTATTGGCAAGGATGGAGGACTGCAAATGAAAAAGCAGGGCAGACTTTGCTTTATGTTTTTTAACATTTGTTTTATTGCAGACATGATTCTCCTTCTGTGTAACAGAGTAGATAAGTATCTGCTTGAAAATCTATGATTTAAAGTATACTGGGTGTTGTTTTTTCTGAGACTCAGAATCTTAATCCATTTGATTGACAGATGTAAACTTGAATTCTATTTTATTCTCCATCACAGCAGTAAGTTTAGTCCATCTACAGTTTTCATTGTTGCAATACAAATATACTAAGCCTAAAGTACTGCTGGCAGCTTATATATAAAATTTGAGGATTAAGAAACTACTGCAAACAAACAAAGATTCTCAGCTTTAAGTAAGAAACAGAGTGTTGTTGGACTAGTCTTTTACTGCTGACATAATTAATGTGAAGTAATAGCAGCCAAAACCTACAGGTCTGTTCTTGGTTCTTGGCTGCAGTAAGTGCTAATAAGGCAATAGTCATTTGAAGAGGAAATTTGTCTGGTCTATTTGAAACATTCATTAATTGCCAAAAATGCCACTCTTATTTGCATTGTATATGTGACGTACTTTTCATTTTCCTTCTAAATAATAATTTAGAAATAATCCCTCTTTTTTTTTTTCAGCCCACCTAAACCAACGGTGTTCATCTCTGGTGTCATTGCTAGGGTAAGATTACCATTAAATTTCTTTCAATCACAGAAAAATGATTGTAGGCTTTTCAGAATTATCACTGATCAGAGCAAAATTAATCTTTTTGATTCCCTTTCCCTTTTTATGAGAAGAGGCTTTATGGTTTTTATATTTGTGTAAGTCCCTTTGAGCATTCTTTTTGGTTTTGTGTGAAATTGAAATTATTTATTGAAATTACTTCCATCGTTTTACTTTCAATTTTAGCACTTTAAGTTTATTGGATCTTCTTTTCATATCTAAGCTAGATATTACTGCATTCATTTTCTTTGAAAGCGGTTGCATGTAAGTCTGCTGCTGTAGCTTGATCTGTGATGAGAAGCGAAACTCCTGCCTGTAAGGATGCGTGTTCGAAGATCCGTGTTTCAGCTGCCATATGTGCCTTGAGGTACTTAGGATTCAAGGCGTTATTCCCTGGATTTTAACAGCAGGCAGGACCTGGAAATCCATAAGCCAAATCATTAGTATTAACTAGCCATTAATCATATGACCAGTAATTCATGCCTTGTGTGTTGTGATAGGGTTTTTGTCGTGGCTTTACATGATGGGTACCTTTATCATGATGGTCTGACATCACTGGGGTGTGTAATGGGGTCGTTTACCTGTAAGATGTTGTGGTTGTGTCAGATCACGTAGGTGGAAAGAGCAAGCTGATGCAATTTTCCCCAGCCCATGGAGGTAGTAGACAGGCACTGCTGTATTTCCTGGACCTCCATCTGCACTGAGGTGGATACCTATTTAGGCATTTAGATGCCTAATTACTTCTAACTAATATTGCATTAATGTTGAGTAATTTTGATAGCACTTTAACAATTGTAGAGTAGTGATTTTTTTTTATGAGTGACGTAGGAGATTTCAGACATAAAAAACACAGGCCCCCAGTTTAGTAGGCATGCAAAAGATTCAAAATGGAGAGAAACTATTTTCTTGATTTTGTAACTCAGCTCTTCTTTAGCTAATTAATTACTTGATAGGGTACTATACTTATCCTCAATACGCTGTCAGCTACAGGTTTATTTATTAACCTGTGAAGAGCAAAATTGTTCTATCATTTTCTGAGACTTTATAGCTCCCAAACATGTATCAATGTTTCTTCTCTATGTGATAAACAAAACCTAGCAATGCTTTTTTGAACCCAGAGTAATTTTTCAATTATATTTCAAGTTTCCTGATAGCTCTCATCAGTGTCAAGTGGAGGTTTGTATACTGTGACCTGTCCTGTTTGATGTCTTTATCAGACAGAAGGCTCCTCATCAGGTTTGTGGATGGCACCAAACTGAGAGGAACAGTTAGTAAGTTTGAGGGCAGGGCTGCTACTCGGAGGGACCTGGACAGGCTGGAAGAATGGCAGGCAGCAGCTGGACACAAGCCAGCCACATGCAGGACAGCACGAAGGCCAACAGCATCCTGGGCTGCGTTAACAGGAAAGTAGCTGGTAGATCGAAGGAAGGGATTATCCCCCTCTGCTCAGCACGCTTTAGACCACATATGGAATAGTTCATCCAGTTTTGGACACCCCAAAGGTGTTGATGAACCAGAGCGAGTTCACTGGGGGACCACCAAGGTGGTCAGGGGCTCGAGCACATACCCTGGGAGGAGAGGCTGAGGGAACAGGCCTTGTTTAGCATGGAGAAGAGATGGTTTCGGGAGGACCTAACAGCAGCCTTCCCACATCTACAAGGAAGCTATCAAGAAGATGCAGCCAGGCTGTTCGGAGTGGTGCGTGGCAGGCAGACAAGAGACAACAGATACAAATTGAAATGGGAGGGCCTGACTAGACATAAAAAAATAAAGTTTTTCACTGTGAGGACATTCAGGCAGTGGAGCAGGTTGCCTAGAGGGGCTATTCAGTTTCTGTCCTTAGAACTTTTCAAGACCAGACTGGATAAAAACCTTGAGTAAGTTGGTCTGATCTCATCGCTAGCTCTGCTTTGAGCAGGAGGTTGGGCTAGAGACATCCTGAGGTCCCTTCCAACCTGAATTACTCTATGGTATTTTGACTTGAAGATAGGCATTTCTTGCTAACACTTAGAGAGTGACTCTGTCATCTGCTCAACCGTTACAGTACCCACAAGTCATAGAAGAGCTGCATTCACATCACCTGTTTGAGACAACAAGGTGTGAGGGGTCAGAGAGGTATGGAAAAGGCAAACAGCAGCGTAAGGGGGAAAGAAGGTAGAAAATGTCAAGTCTGAGAAGAGGAGATCTTTGAAAACTGGAAGCAACTTGGAGTGTAGAAAAAAGTGAAAAAATGTAAAAAGTTAACCTAGTGATCAAGATAAAAAGAAACTTATGTCAGAATAGAAAGGAAGAATTTGGAGGAGATTGAAATGGGATCAGGTGTGAAACAGGCCATCTGAGATGTCAGCTTTGTACAAAATACCTCTGTGTAATGTTGTCACCCCGTGAGCCGATGGAATACAGGGAATTTCTGGCTTATGATAAGTTTGTCCCAGTTTCTGAAGAGGGAAGTTGTGGTGCTATTCTCCTCCCCCTGTCACTGAGCACTGGTAGTAGTTGTTTCCCATTGCTTTTTGAAAAACCTCATGGGACTGACCCTAGAAATGACAGTTGTATATAGGTGGCATAAGGGTTACTCCTGAACTGAGCCTGCCCAACAGCAGCACGTGAGAACAAACACTAGCAAACCTGGCTAAAAGAGCGTGTTAAACTTAAAAGCCAGCCACCCCTAAGATTTGAGTCAAAAGTAGTTTTAGATCCTGCCTTCTT
>NW_009208511.1:39378-46460 GCF_000690835.1 Fulmarus glacialis
CATTCCTGCAGTAGGTTTCCTTGTGCAGGTAGTTTTTCACCCTGCCTTACCTTGTTTGTGAAATGGTGTGCTGTTTTAATCCCAGCCGGCCACTAAGCCCCACACATCCGCTCGCTCACCCCCCCCCGTGGGATGGGGGAGGGAATCAGAAGAGTAAAAGTGAGAAAACTCATGGGTTGAGATAAAGACAGTTTAATAGGTAAGGCAAAAGCCATGCACACAAGCAAAACAAAACAAGGAGTTCATTCGCTACTTCCCATCGGCAGGCAGGTGTTCAGCCATCTCCAGGAAAGCAGGGCTCCATCACGCATAATGGTTACTTGGGAAGACAAACGCCATCACTCCGAACATCCCCCCCTTCCTTCTTCTTCCCCCAGCTTTATATGCTGAGCATGACGTCCTATGGTATGGAATATCCCTTTGGTCAGTTGGGGTCAGCTGTCCCAGCTGTGTCCCCGCCAACTGCTTGTGCCTCCCCCAGCCTCCTCGCTGGTGGGGTGGGGTGAGGAGCAGAAAAGGCCTTGACCTTGTGCAAGCACCGCTCAGCAGTACCTCAAACATCCCTGTGTTATCAACACTGTTTCCAGCACAGATCCAAAACATAGCCCCGTACTAGCTACTGTGAAGAAAATTAACTCTATCCCAGCCAAAACCAGCACAAATAGTCTCCTCTTTCTGGTTGCTCTGTGAAAACCAAATAGGTCAAGGAGATCCGACCATACAGAGCCAGTGAAAGTGGTGTAGTATGAGGAGCCATTAAGCACTGAAGATAGGAAAGGGGTTTTTTCCCTTGGGTCGCATTAAGATACTGCATTCTTGGATGGTGTGTCTAATTGGAAGAAGCGAAACTTGTATAAGTGAAATTTTGAAGTTGGCTGAAAGAATGGCAAGATGGGATGTGTACGGGGGGACTTCAGAGTAACATGCAACACTGTTTTCCATCTGCTCTTCACATTTTTAAAAACTTACATCCACTTGAACTGGAAAGTACACTTTTAAGATTTCTTAAATTTTTCCTGGTGTGTTCTTTGAACAGGGTGATAAGGACTTCCCTCCAGCTGCAGCTCAGGTGGCTCATCAGAAACCACATCCTTCTGTGGAAAAGCTTCCTCACCCGCAACATGTCAAACAGCACATCCACCAGCCTCGCAAGTGAGCTCTCCATCAAAATCTCAGCCAAACTGCCGTCAGTGAATAAGTTTTCGAGAGAAGGTGAAAACCCTTTAGGATTCACACTGTCAAAGCAGTAAAATTGACCTCTAAAATAATATGCTGTTTCTTTTACTTTAATTCTCAAGGGTTAATAAGAATGAAGACATTGTTCAGTTGTTATCCCAGATGGAAAATTCTCTATTAAGTATTTGCTGATCAAGGGTGGTTTTTTTAAGATTTTCTTATTGCCAAGATAAAACTTCAGTATGAATAATATGATTAATGAGCTTAAAACTTGTACTTTTAGTTGTGGCATCGCAATAGCAGATAGTTAATGTAGTTTTTATGCTAAGCCAGTAAGGAAGAATAGCCCTTTTGTACTGGTACCTTTACTATCTGGAGGGAGTTTGTTGTGTGTGTTGAGACAGAAATCGGTGGTTGTCTTGATTACGTAGAACCCTTGCAGTCTTCAGTATCCTACAGTGTTACTTACACCCAAGTAGCTGTGCCCTCTGATTTCAACTAGTGAGATAAAAGGGCTCAAAAACATTCTCACATGGGCAGAAATCCAGCTGAATCTTCTTTACACCCCTTTGCACTTGGAGGTCTGTGGGTATGGAGGGGGGAGAGAAATCAGAGTTACAAGAACGCTGCTGCTGTAGGCAACTGATTTGTGATCTCGTGGGTCTCACTGGAGGCTGTATTTTTACGAGGTGATGATTTCTCAACTCCAATAGCAAGCTGAAGGAGCTCAGGACCCTCCAGAACTGAACTTAAAATAAACCGGTGAAAAATCTGTTTTCTTTTTTTAACTTACAGTTTGAGATCATTGTTTGAAATTAAGAGATACCATTAGTAAATGCGTTTAACTTTATGACCCAACCTCTCTTGTGCATCATATTTTTCCTACTCTTCTTATTGTGAATAAGGACAGTGAATAAGGACAGTAGTGATATGAGGGAATAAAAAAGTTACTTTTCAAATAGAGCAATTGGATTAGTTCTGGCCACATAATTAAATCTTTTGATTGCACCGTTCAAAATCACTTAGCTCTAACATTTTCTTTCTGCAACTCATCTCTGTAAAACCCACGAAAATGATTTTTTAAACATTCCACCTACATTTTTAAAGTGTTCTTCTGTTTTTAACTGACTATAAATACAGCACAGCCTTTAGTACCCTCTAGGTTTATAAAACTTCTAATAACATCAAAAAAGTGGGTACCGGAGCTAGCGCTGCAAATATTCACCTGGCAAATCAGTGAAAGTTTGGGGCCACTTGGGGCTTTACTAGTTCATTTATGTTTAAAATCAAATAGTATAGAAAACCAGTGAGGAGAGTTTTAAAAAGACTATTTTTAAAAATTTCTGCAGATTAATTATTCCCTGAGTAGCTGATTTAAAACAACAACAACAAAAAAATCATGTGAAATATGGCCCATTTCACAAGTGGAATAACTCAATTCACGTGGGTGAGAGGGACCTGGCGTTTCCATCTCTTCATAGGCTTGAAATGGAAATGATGTTTTGCAAAGGATATGCATGGATATATTTATTCGACACCCAAGGAAGGATGTACAATCTGTATATGCAGTCCTTATTTTCAATTTAATTAGATAACTGTACTTGCCTTAAGGAACGAGTGTTGTTTATAAGAATTATTCTGTATTAGAATATGCATAATTTTTAAAATACGCTTTCTGTTTCTGATGTCGGTACGTCTGAGGCCTTGTTCGTAGCCACTCATGAGTCTACAAGTGATTCACACATGAGTAACTCATTCATAAGGGTAGCATTTTTGAGCCTTGTGGAATATCTGCACGAGGTAATTTGCTGGCAGGAACATTTGCAAATTCAGGACAGAAAGTGGTGGCATCTCGTTGATGGTGCAGCCAGTAGCTGTCAGTGTGCTGCGTCAGCGATGAAGCGGATCATCGCAGGCGCTTGGTACTGGTTGCTGCTGGCTTGACAGTGAGCTGGACAGTCTTGTGCCTACATCTGAAGGAGTGTCTAGACTCCAGCTGTAGTCAATGGTGATGCAGTCAAGACAGTTGGTAGAGTTTAGGTATGGCCAAATGGAAGTGTCTTTCAAGATGGGCTGGATCACTTTCGACTCCATTGACTGCAGTGGAAAACTAAATGTACCTCAGTGTAGAAGCACATGATTAGGTGGGGCTGGGTACCTCTACTCTGTGTCTAGTAATAGCTGGTAGAAATGTGTATTTCTGTCTTCTGAAAGCAACACCACATTTTCATTCTAATACTAAAAGTTAGGAACATGGATGCTTTTGAATTACGAACTACTGCTCCTGGTTGTTAATGCAATATATACAGCATATATAGACAATACCTGAATTTTGTCTTTGATTACTTAGATGGATATGTGAGTTTGTACAACGGAGTATGACTCTCAAGATAGCTTTAGTGGCTTTTAGAGTGCAGGAATTCCTATATGGTTAGAAAATGTCTCTGTATGAAAGCATATTATATATTGTTGGGAGGTATCCATGTTTATGCATAGGTCTCCTTACCAAAACATGACCTTGCCAAAATAAAGAATCATAACTGGTGATCTGGATTGCCTACTGATGGTTATTGATACTTTTAAAATATGTTACAATAACATACAAGCACAGGAGATGTTCAGATGTTACCTTGAAATGATTGCAAAAGAAATTTTCTGTAATTGTCAATGTGGCAATAATGCAACAATAAAGCATGAAGTTGTATATTGGGCTCTTTTTTCTGTAAGTACAATGTAAGTCGACAGGGTGCGGTTTTGTGGGGTTTATGGGATTTTATTACAGAATGCTGCACAATTAATCAACATTTTATAAATAGTGAAATTTATTAGGAAGTTTTATGACACAGTGGATGAGCTGTTTTGGATAGTTCAGTCTCATTTAAAATAAAAACTAGATGCTACCAGCTAGAGTGGGAGTTGCTGTTTTCCACTATGAAATTGGAGATCCTCACTCGATCTTTACGAAGCTTTTGAATCTAAGCCTGGTAATAAATCACTATGGTAAAGGAAATGAAATTTAACATTTTCTATTGCTTTTCAAGTTCTAATCTTCTTTCAGAAAAAGAAAGTATTGTAATCAGAAGTGGCAAGCTTCTCATAAAACTACAGTTAACATTACATAGTGCATGCCATAACACAAGTGATTCACAAAAGAGTTTGGAGAAATGACCGTAGTGTTTCTGGAAGCTTTCTGATACTTTGGGCATCCTATATTTAGTATATGTGTAGTGTGTATATAATACAACAAATATATGTGATACAGTGCAGATATGATAGCTTTACTGCCCTGGGACTATTGCAATGTTACATCCTTAAACTCTGCACTCACATAATGATGTGCTACATTATTCAAAAAATGTCTTCTTTCATGAAAATTTGAGGAAAATACATGTGCATGACATCTGGCATGCTGCTGATTGAGTTGTCCATAATTATTACAAGTTCCATGGCCCTGCTATCCGCAGTATTGCAAATGTTTTTAGTCATTAGAAATTATTTGTTTCTAGTTTCAACAGTATGATTTACCCTTTTGTCATCAAATGTCTTGAAACATAAGCCTTGTACTTTTATCCGTGGTAGTATGATCATCACATGCTGCTGGCTGTTTAATGAAAATATTCACAGCAATTTGTTTCATACAAAGGTGAAGGGGATGGATTGGACATACGTTTTTGTCCCTTTGGAATAACTTTATTCTGAATACTCACCATCTTCATGGAGGAGGGAGGTGTAGGTTTTATAAACCACTTCTCATGCCTCCTTCAGATTTGGATATCTGAAGTTTAAAATGAGATTTAAGTCTAGGCCAATGCCTTTAGTTATAGGATTAAGTTATGTTAATTACATTTTAGAAAATGTGGGGATGTCAGTAAGTGAACAGCTACTTTTACAGCCTTGATGAGAAGAAACTGAGTCAAGTCTACAGCGGTAAATCTTCATCAGACTTCTTCAACAGGTGGGTGAAATAAATCTGCATTGTAGCTGTAGCCTTTGTAAGTGCTGTGCATGATTGTATTATGTATAATTAGTACAGGTAATTACTAAGTACCTGATTTGCTTTCCTAAAGAATTCTTTTTTTCCTCAAAATTTCTGTCACACCTCTGGCGTGCACACGTTTTTCTTAGGAAGGTGGAGGTTTGTATTTTGTTTGTTGCTGTGTTCTTGGGTCTCCTTCAAGAACATACATTTACTGGTTTTCCTCATCCCCCATCAGAGAAGAGACTGCATCTAGTGTATACTGTTTTTTGAGTCTTTTCATAAAATGATAGCACTCGTATTTAGATAGGAAGCCTGAGAGAAGAGATGGAACGGGTTGTGTTTGACAAAGCACTCCATGGACAAAGAAGTCAGTTCTGTTGCAAAGACTGTTTCCCTTCCCTTCAGGATGCTGATCAGAGGCGAGAACAAGAATACAATAACATTTTCTGAGAATGTAATTTATTGCTGCTTGGAGCTGATGGGCATGCATGGATGCTGGTGATTTTTTGCAAAACACACTCCCAGCACTGCCGGGGACAAAACTGAAACACAGATACTAAAGCCATTGCAAGCACAGATCTTGCAAGTGACCTTGAAAGAAGCCCTGTAATATAATCTCTGCTGCCCAGCTTGCGTTGGAGATATTTTTAGAAAACTCGAGTGGCTGGCATTCTGTAGGTCACTTGCAGCTTTAGAAAAAAAAGCATTTGTAATCTACAGTGATTTTAAGGATTATAAAAATTGTTTAGCTGTTAACGAGCTGTGAGCTCTCTACAGCCAGCAGTAAGGACACGCGTATTACCTTTGGTGTATTCTCATGATGTTGTGACTAAAGCTGGTTCAGCAAAATGTTTTTTATGCTTCTTTCTGGCTGACGAACAAGTGGCAGGTTATGAAGGTATGTAAAGTGACTTCTTACAAGCCGTTTTTGGTGGGCTGTCTCAGGTGCCAATGGATGTCTGATACCATGTTGAGAAGAAGAATGACATCACTTTCTTACAATACAGAGGAGCAAGAGCACTGGAGAGTGCAGCAACTAACCTGGCTTCCCTTGTAAACCAGAAGTGTCTCTTGAAATACAGAACAGCAGATTTGGTTAAAATGAAAAGCAAAAGTTAGCTACTAATCTCTGCATGCTGCCAGCGGCTGAAATAACTAATACCGTGTTTCAGACGTGACTGAAACCACAGATATGTTTGATGCCTTTTTGAGTAAAATTGCACCAGCATGCCATGTTTGGGTCTGAAGGAAGAGAGGCATCATTTTTTCTCCTTGTTTTACACGTGTGAATCTACTGTATTTATCTGAAAATTTTGCTTAGTATTTAAAAAAAAAGCCTTATTTCTAAAGTCACGTACACCTAATCTTAGGCTTCATTTCATTTTTCAAGTGATGTATCACTCTGCAGTGAGGATTAACCTTCCACTTGTTTGAGTTCTGCTGACCTCATGGTTCATTCATTTAAAAAGCTGTTCTAATCTGTGATTGTTTCTGTGAATTCAGAGCAGATTTTCACAAACAGGAGCCATGGACAGCGGGTTCCTGCTAAGAGACTCTTAATGCTGATGGAGGTCAAGGAGCAAAGGGAGAGCCCACAGAAGTGGGTTCACAAGGGCTGTGGGTGGTATAAAACAGCGTGCAGCCTTCAGCTGCCAGGGAAGGCCCAGGAGGTAGGGGACAGTGGTAGGGATGGTAGTCTTGAGCCAGCAGGACAGAGCAGACATATGGGCCTGGTCTTTTTCACCTCCCTCTGTTGTCCCTGGCATCTGATATCGGAGTATCGTAGAAGCGCGGGCTGAGTGGACCTCTGGCTCTCAGCTCCAAGGAGGTCTGTCCCCAGCAGCGGAGTGGCTCAGCTGGGTTTGTAACACGGTAGTGGGGAACTTTGAGGAAGCTAAAGGTCTTAGAATCATAGAATCATAGAATC
>NW_009208512.1:0-29114 GCF_000690835.1 Fulmarus glacialis
TCTATGATTCTATGATTCTATGACTGAGTGAATTGCGTTAACAAAGGATTATATAGCCCTATTCAGAGTAATTACACAGACAAAAGCATGGTGCTGCCTAAAGTAAAACTATAGTATGACAAATTACTTTCTAACTGTATAGTACTTACATTATTAAAACAAGATACTAATAAATGCATATTTATTAAAAACAACATGCATATTGCCTTATGGAAGGAATGAGAAGAAATCTGTGGATGAAAATCTGTTTCTCGGAAACAAGGAAACATGGGCGTTGTGATATATAATCTCGCATCATCCACATTTTGGATGCCTGACTCCTGGCATGGAATCACGTAGCCCTGACGAAGTGTGGTCCAGTGAGCCGGGCTGAGTGAGTTTAGGAGGGGAGGCACATGCCTGCTGTCTCTAGTGCTTGTCTGACTTGTTCGTGAGTTGTCTTAGCTTGCTAAAATGGCACATGAAAAAAACAGAAGTTTGCAGCAGGTTGCCATTGATGAGCTTGAAACTGCTTCCAAACAAGGATGAAGCAGGAGTACCCACAGGAAGAAAGGTAGGTATCCACGAATAATGCTTATGACAATTAGTATGTAATATGTACACTATGTTATTCTTCTCCTTGATTCCCTTTCTTTGTGCTTACTCAGGTAGCCCCTTCCAGAGGCGTACAGTGGATAAGCAGCTGCAGCAAACCGGGAAGCACAGAAAGCCAGGGTGGTTCGTTGCAGTGTCCCAAACCATTGCCCCCCACTCATGCTTCAGTCCTTTTCTTTCTGCTGGGAGTGGTCACACAAAAGAACAGCTATATGGTCCCTCACTGCATCGCTGTCACCAGGTCTCTTTCTATTGAAATTAAACTGTCATTAATTGTTTTGCTTTTATGTTTTTTTTCAGGGGAAATATGGATTTCATGTAGTTGTGCATTTTCTTGCTACAGGGAAATTTATGTAACAATGCAAAGTATTTTCTCACCATGGTGCTTCAGGAAAATCTACAGCTGTTAGATTTAGTAACCCGCTTTTTCCCCCACTCTCCTTTCATCTCTTTTTTTTTTTCTGCACAAAACATACATTTGAGATTTGTGTTCCTCTGCTTTCAATCCTGGCATCTTTCAAAGATTACATAATTTGCAGTCTGTCACCTGTCCTTGAGCCCCTCCTTAAGTTTGTATGGGTTTCCAGTTCATGAGGATTTTGCAGTATTTCTCTACTTTTTTTTTGCTGAGTGAAAACTCCACGTGGGCAATTAAAAAAAAGTTTTTGAAAGGGAAGTAGTAAATGTTCCTGATTGTATGTTTCAAAGCTACTCTGTACCTGATCTGAAGAAAATGGATCTTGCTGGTAGGTGGAGATTATTTTTATAAAAGATGACTTCTTTTATGTCCTAGGTTATTAAAGGACATGGTCAAAAGCAGACAAATTGATTTAGGGGCTGTAATTATTTTTTCTGTTAGTAACAGAGAGGTTGTCTGTGTTATTCCAGCTGCTTTCAACCTTGGAAAATAATTTTTTTTTCTCAAAATAACTTTTACAGTTCCCTCATTGCTCCAAGTTTTAAATAATGCTACATAGAATTGTCCGTGCACAATGGTATGACATGAAATGCGTTTTGATTTCAATTTGTAAAGCAATCAGACAGTGTGTTGGTTTGCGTGTCAGAGTTTACAGTTTTCACATACTTGCTGTTTTAGAACTTCATCTGTACTAGTAAAAAAGAACAAGATTGTTAAAGAAGAGATCGCTATGTGTAGATGTAAACTTTGCTGCCAACACCCTCGAAGTCACGACTGCAAGTAGATAGCCTGTCTCATCTAGAGATCACCTCTTGCTTCAGAACAGCAGAGGGTTTTTCCAGCGTTGATTGTGACTCCGGGTATTCCTAGAGATGGAATCAAGTGCACGGTCGTTGAAAGCTGCCTTCGCGCGGCTGCGTGAGCAGTTCGTTTACCATGCCCATGGGGACACAGGTTGGTCATACAGAACGGGACTGCATCACAAAAACACTCCACAGAATTCCACCAGCCTGAAGACACCGTGCTCCAAGACTGATACATAGGCTTGATCTGAGACAAGCTTAAAAAACCCAGTTGAAAATGGCTAAAATTTAGGGACAGAGCAGCGTGAAATTGCAGATTTATATACCTCCAGATGTTCAATGTCAGCAGTGCATCTCTCACTTCTTACTCTATTTGAGAGTACTTATAATGCCACAAAAAGAGAGGAAGAAATCGCCAGACAAACAAGACCAGCAGAAACCTACAAAACAAAAAGTTAAGTACTGCGGATTGGTGGGATAAATCTATGTTTGGGGACACCTATGGCACCTCTTCGCTCTCTGTGCTACAGAGACTCTGTTTTAGACAATGGTGATTGGGCATTTCACAGAAGACATGTCTCTGCACTAAGATCCGTGAATGACAGCTTGGCAGTTAACATTGATGCTTTGCTACAGCAACTCTTAAGAACTGCTGGTTTTGCAGTACCTTTTAATGCATTAAG
The DNA here is from genome assembly GCF_000690835.1 of Fulmarus glacialis. Lineage (NCBI taxonomy): Eukaryota > Metazoa > Chordata > Aves > Procellariiformes > Procellariidae > Fulmarus > Fulmarus glacialis. Next base: position 2,499 of record NW_009208512.1, read on the forward strand.
GTTTAGACTTTAGATTTGATACTCCTAATAATAAGTAGAGAGCATTATTTAAAGGAGGATATTCTAATAGGATATAAAGCAAGACCAGGGCTCGGCTTTCCTGATTTGGTTGGACATAGGGTTTCAGAAGATGCTGAACAGGCCTGCAGCAGGAGTGTATTTGGAACCTCCAGCATCAGAATGAATAGAGCAGAACAGAACTCAATAGAATAGTTCAGTTGGAAGGGACCTATAATGATCATCTAGTCCAACTGCCTGACCACTCCAGGGCTCACCAAAAGTTAAAGCATATTATTAAGGGCATTGTCCAAATGCCTCTTAAATGCTGACAGGGATGGGGCATTGACCACCTCTTTAGAAAGTCTGTTCCAGTGTCTGACCACCCTCTTGGTAAAGAAATGTTTCCTAATGTTAAGTCTGAACCTCGTCTGCCGCAGCTTTGAGCCATTCCCGCAAGTCCTATCACTGGATCCCAGGGGGAAGAGCTCAGCACCTCCCTCTCCACTTCCCCTCCTCAGGAAGCTGTAGAGAGCAATGAGGTCGCCCCTCAGCCTCCTTTTATCAGAATCAGACAAACCCAAAGTCCTTGGCCGCTCCTCACAGGACATGCCTTCCAGCCCTTTCACCAGCTTTGTTGCTCTCCTCTGGACGCATCCAAGGAACTTCACATCCTTAAATGGTGGGGCCCAGAACTGCACACAGTACTTAAGGCCAGGCCGCACTAACTCTAAATGCTATGCAACTGTTGGCCCTGCTGTCAACCAGCACCCCCAGGTCCATCTCTGCAGGGCTACTCTCCAGCCACTCGTCTCCCAATTTATACTTGTGCCTGGTGTTACTCCATCCCAGGTGCAGAATCCGGCATTTGTTCTCATTAAATTTCATCCCATTAATCATTGCCCAATGCTCCAGTCTATCTAGATCCCTCTGCAAGGCCTCTTATCGCATTCAGGAGAATGAAAACCAAGTTCTTGGATCCAGCTTCCTCATTTATGTTCACTGACTCTTATCCATGCTCAAGAGCTCCATTGCATAGTCTACATTCGTCGTCCATAAAAAAGTCGCATTTATTTTCTGTGGGAGTTTTGTTTACTAATGAGATTTGAAAGTGGGCTAAGGAAATCAGCACTATATTTATGAAGCCTGGATTTTGCACTGATTTTGAATTCCTCTATGGTGGTCAGAGAACAGCTGAGGTAACATGGTCACAGATGATTATTTCTATGGTGTTGAAGTATCACAGTGGGGTAAAGGAGTTAGAGATTTTGATTTGGAAGAATAAGTACTCTTCCTCAAAATAGGGTTTTATTAGTGTTATTAATATGATTTTTCTTCATCCTGGTTTTCTAGTCTATGTGCAAAAGTAAATAATTTCATGACATAAACAACAAACATTAGGAAAAATATGAATTAAAGTCATTGTATACAATTATAATTGAGGGACTTGGGGCTAGACAAATAATTGGTTGTAGTGACTGATGAGTTGTAAATTAGTGGAATAGATTATATGATGTGTGAGTAATCTTTATGATAAAAGCTGGTATTTAGTGTTTGACGTGCTTATTATGAAATATTTATCTACATACTCATAAGTTCTTGAAAATAATTTGTTTAGGCTTCATTTCTATGCTTAGACTCAGCCCTGCACTGAATTTCAACAAAAGATATCTAAGAACTTGTAACAGAAACTACCCGTAAAATTTCCTTTCCTGGGGATTAGACGAAGTAAGTGCGGAAGAGATTCCGAGCAGTTCATATCCCCAGCATGGAGGCAGGATCCATTAATCCTGTCCTGACTGAGGCTTGTCTAAATCTTCTCTGAGAGTGGTGGAGAGTCCCCAGCTTCCTCAGGTGATCTGTTCCAGAACTTGAGTCTAGCAGAGCACACTGTTAGAAAGCTTTTCAGTAGTGGTAATGAGATGAGATCTTTGAGTTTTTCATGTAGCCTGTGGGCTTGTTGCACTCTTCGACATCTCCAGGTATAAGCTGATCTCTTCAGACTTGTTAGAGCTGGAGTCTAATCAAAGTCTAATGCTGACATATCACGTCGTTTGAATCTCTCTATGCAGTGTAATTCTTCCTTCTTGTTAACAAACTCATGGATATTGTCTTAGTACAGTTTTATCAATCTGAGTTTTTCCTTTGTGTTTCTCTGTCTTGTCCTCATGTTTCTGGTAACACGTCTGGGAAGCAGTATGTGAAAATACCAAAATTTTGCAGCTGAGAAATTAATGCAACTTAAGTGACCAGCAATTCTTAGTGAGCAATCACTTCCATTCTTTAGCATTATCTTGTAGGAAATGGTATGTGCAGAGGATGATATGTGTCATATCACTATGAATTATGAAAAATCATTAGCTACCACTAAATATGTGGTCAAATATACGTGCTGCTACCATTGTCCTTAATCCGTGCTTTTGCAAAGCATTCCATTAATGGCTTCACTGATTTTTTGCTTGCAGATTGTTTGTCTATTTGCTCTCAATCATGTTACCATCATAAGACAAAGATCACTATTTCAACTTTCATTATTTCTGAAAAAAAACTGAATTTACTTTTGATTTAGAAGCTCTCAGCTTGTGAATATTTCATTATTTGCTTCAAAAGGTCTGAAACCCAGCCCTCATTTTCCTGGTCTGTATTGGTTATTCTCAGATATTCTGTTAATGTGAAATTCTGTATCTTTGGTGTAGCTAAATAATAAAGGTGTAACTTAATGCTTACTCAGAGCCATGGGATTTAATAAGGGAAACAAACCTTTTCCCATTATTTTTGTAACAGGAACAAGAATGCCCAAATGCCATTTCCTGAAATTAGTTGCATCAGGAATTCCATGCAAGTCTGTGGGCTGCTCTTCCCTAAACTGCTCTTTAATTTTTGACAGAGGGGTTGGGTGTAATTTACAAGATGCACTGTCTCTAGGCAGGTAAATGTCACCTGTCTTTCATGTTTGATCACTTTTGTTGAACTTTCTTTTACCCAACAGACTAGTAATGTATCAGTGCAAACCACAAAGATGAAAAACCAATGTTACCACTTCCTGTGATCCTCTGTGCAGAAACCTGCTCTTTGCATTTTAAAACAGTTTGTCCTGCTACTTCAAAGAATTATTGGTCTGTCTCCACTCATGTGTGGCATCGGTCTCTTGAGAGGGAGCCAAAAAGCTGTGAAAAAAACCAGATCTTATTTGAATTAAGACTGTTTCTGCTGTGCTGAATCTCTCAGTCCTCACACACCCAATATTCACGATGCTTGTGGACATTTTAAACAAAGGCTTTGAGCATGCGTTGTTCCCATACATTTGGGATATTGAAAATCTGAAATTTCATTTTTTTTATCTTTTGTTTTTTTTCCCCCACTATTTGTTTTTTATTTTAATTGCTTTTGAATATAGCTCTAATCTCTAAAAAGGTAAAGATTAGTTTTCCCTAGCCTTGACTGAATAAGAGCACGAAAGGACTTAAAGCTTGACTAATTGGCATTGTGTGTAAAAGATTGTCGTGGTTTAACCTGGCAGGCAGCCAAATACCACGCAGCCGCTCGCTCACTCCCCGCCCCAGTGGGACGGGGAGAGAATCGGAAGGGTAAGAGTGAGAAAAACTCGTGAGTTGAGATAAAGACAGTTTAATAGAACAGAAAAGGGAAACTAATATTAATAATGATAGAATATACAAAAGGAGTGATGCACAATGCAATTGCTCACCACCTGCACTGACTGATAACCAGATAGCGATCCGTACTTCCTGGATCACGTCTACCATTTATATACTGAGCATGATGTCACATGGCATGGAATACCCCATTAGCCAGCTGAGCTGGCTGTCCTGATTATGTTCCCTCCCATCTTGTGTATCTAGCTCAGTCAGTAGGCATGGGAGCTGTCCTTAGACTAGGAGGGTACTTAGCAACAACTGAAAACATCAGTGTGTTATCAACATTCTCCTCATACTAAATCCAAAACACAGCACTAGCAAGAAATTTAACCCTATCCCAGCCGAAACCAGGACAAAGATATACTAAGGAACATGTAGATTCTATTTAAGCTTCTCTCTAATGCTCAAGCATCTCAATTCCTCTTACCAAATTCTTTTTCATAATGACAGTCCTTGGAGCCAAGGCAATCATATTTATGGTGTCATTAGAAATTATAAGACTTTGACAAACAAAGAAATCATCTGACATGAGACAATAGAACTGATCAAACATGAAAGACAGATGATATTTATCTGCTTGGAGATAGACCATCTTGTAAAGTAGAGCCAAAGATGACAGATTATCTTTCTGTTTCCCTCCTTGAACAGATGAGAGATCTTACTTGGGTATTTCACATTTTTTTACTTCCAGTAAATCTGTGTAAATCTTGCTTTCATTCTGTTATTTTTGCAGGATTCATTAAACTGAAGGATTCTAAAAAGTTATAATCAGATAGTTCTTTTAGAAATACCTTGTGAACCCCATCTCAGCAGAAACGTTAGAAGAAAGGTGCACATTTAGAATGCAAACAGAAGCTTGTAACTATGTAGGAAATCAACGTTAGAGGGCAGTACATTAAGTTATTATTCCAGTACAATAGAGCATTATGGTTAACATTTGTATTTGCAAAGTGTATGCATATCAAATAGTTAGATGTGAGCACCAGAGGATGTAAATGGAAATAATGCACCACAATGAAATTAGGAAAAAAAGATAAAAACAGACAATGAGACTATTAGGTGGTAGTTGCCAGATTAGTTAGCTATTCCTCGGGTCTGCTGTAGATTTTTCGAATATATGTCGTATCTTGGCAGAAGGCAAAATAAGAATGAAGACATTCAGATATCTATACTGTACTTGCATCAGCAGTGACTGGCGCTTCTCAGTTATCAACAGCCTAGCATTTGATTATGCAGTGGCAGTGGGTCTTAGAATTCTAAGTGAGATTTGACTCTAATTCCTATAGAAAACAAATACACATTTGAGGATAAACTTTTGAGGATAAATTTTTTCTGTATTTTATGTCTATGATTCTTTGAACACAAGTGTTTTATAAAAAATGCCATTATCACTTAATAAATAAAATATTATATTACATTACAGTACTAGTGCCCTATGTATCTTGCAGTTTTAAAAACCTAGTATTGCCACCTGTTTTGCCAAACAGGAAAAAAAATACCCAGAAGATATTCTATCTAACTATTTTCCAACTATCTCTTTTTAATCTAAACTAGCTAGTGTAGAAAAACAAATGGAAATTTAATAAGCATTAATCATCTTACCTTTTGTCAAAGTATATCAAAACAGTTTTACTCTAGTACATAGATTTTACTCTTAATTCATAGATGAAGTGAGTAATAATGTTAGTGGGTATATTTCCTGCATTATTTCATTCAGTTATAAGCTTTAATGTATAGTTCTTTTCCAGATGTTTGCTGTATTTTTTCTCAAACATTTTTACCTACCCCTACCTGTGTAAAAATCATATTGATGTAATTTGTGAGTGCATTCCAGCTGATTCAGTTTCTCTGTCACCATTTCATAGGAAAAAGTTACCTGCAAGTCAGAAAACATAACAAGAGCCAGATTTGTCATCTTCCCCAGCGAAGCTAAGTCCGGACAGCCAAAGGTAAAAGAACTGCATAGCCCTCAGAAGTTGGAGGCATACATTTCACTTACCAATAGTTCAGAATGTCATAGTGCTTCCCTGTATTGAAATTAGTAGCAATTGGCAGCTATTGTCCAGGGCCAGATGGTACGCAATCACTCAAATCCGCCTTCATTCTATGTGCTCCTCTCACAAAGGCCAGTTGCAATTATGCACTTTTACTTGAAGCAGTGCAGGGAAATCTGTCTTCCTGTGCCTTAAGACAAACCTCCCTCTAAGGAGTCGGAGAGGACCAAGGCCCCTACTGTGGCAGGATAGACTGTGTCTTAGCTTGGCTTGCTCCTTTCCCCTTACATATTTGATCGCTGTCTCAAGAAGGCTCTGCTCTCCTGATTTTGCCTGCGTAGGATGTTCAGAAGAGCATAGCAGGTGGCTCCCACCCTCCTTCACAGCCTGGCACCCTGTGTTCTTCAATGCATTGCACCTCCAGCCTCCTCTGTGACACAGTCAACATATTCTTGACCACCTTCTACCGTTGTTGACCAAAGATTGTCCAAAGTTTTCAAAGATGTGTTGGTCTGTCTCCTTGACGACTGAAGGAGACCCAGAGGTCTATTGACTGGGAGAACTGCTAACTGTGGGTGCCCTGTGTGAAAACAAGAAGTGATAGTAATGATGCAAGATTCTCAAATAATCCTCTCTTCTCCTCCAAAATTGGTATTTTTTTCTAACTCAGGGTTGTACAAATAATGGAAAAATAAAGTCGTTGCTCTATACAATCATTTATGTATTTTAACCTACGCTAGCAAGCGAGCCATGCTGTGCCACATGTGTTACACATCTTGGATTATTATAAAGGGGATTGGAAGGATTGTGTTTTGCTGGAGGTCCACGAGCAGAGTGATGATCCATATGCAACATGGGAAAAGTAGTCTTTTTTTTTCTTCTCAATGTCAATGAAAGTGAGGGAATCAGTCACTGAGAGACTTGTGGAGGTAGCAATAGAATAAGAATGAGAGAAAAATTCAAAATTATATCTTTTTTGTATTAAATGTTTGTTCCAATCAAATTTGACATAAGGGGCAACCTCCATACATTGGTAGTTTCACAGCTGTCTTAAAACACTCAGACTGCAGAATAGCTGCCTTGCTCTTACTTGAACCCAAGTAATCACAGTACTCCTGATGTTGTCAATTCATTCTCAATAAGAAGTCATTAAATGTGGAATTCATAGCTGATTTCATGATATTGTGATTTCTTTTGGTTGCTACTTGTGATTTTCACTTTTGCTGGATTAGTCAAGTCTTGATTAATTATTCAAATTCTGATGTTGATTCTTGATAATAAAAATATGTTGACAATTATTCTTTTAAATATTATTAGCATTTTGGCATAGATTTTGATCTGTTATTTTGGTGCTACCAGGGAAAATCAGTGATCCAATAAACTGACTGCTGGAAATATTAATGCTTGTGTGGACATTCCTATTGAATAGCTAAGCTTTATGGAATATAAAAGGAATAAAACATAAGAAACTAGAAGCTAAACAAGTTCCTGCTATATATAACATGCTGTATGGTCATTTCAAAATTAAGTAAGAATGAAGATTGTTAACACTGCCTCAGCTAATGTATGCTGGGTTTCACAGCTCTACAGAGCAGGGACGCAAGCTTTTACTTTCTTCCAAATGTAATCACAAGAGGGACAGCATTTAATAAAAATCAATTTTAAAATAATAAAGTTGTCAAAGTTTTTAAGTTGACACAGAATTCATAGCTAAGAATTATTTACAAGCTATAAGACAGTATCTCTCTTTTCCTCCTGACATCTGTCTTTCTCACCTGGTATGGCTGCCTTTGAGACCGTGAGCAGTTAGGAATTGAGTATATTAATTATTCTGCTTCTAAAAATCCCAGCAGAAGAGGCCACAGCTTGCTGAGATATTTCCGTGCTCCCAGTTTAAATGTCAGACAGTAATGGCAGTGTCAAAGCGCAACAGAGATGCTACCAACAGAGTACTTCCATCGGCATGGCAGGGCAGCAAAAACTGACAACTGATGCTAAAAGAGGCACTCAAATACCTCCCTGACCCTGATCACTTGTCCTTAACCACAGGGGAAGTTTCTGCCACAGTATGGTGAATTGGAAGAGGACTGAGGCAGGTTAAAACTAAGCTGAGTTTGCTTTGCTGGTTTAATTTTAACCTGAGTTATTTTTTGATCCAATTTATTGTAGGACTTCATGAACATTTGTGCTGGCATGAAGAAGGGGACAGCTGAGGATTAAGAATAAATAGCAAAGGGAGAAGCAGACTTCTCCCCCGCTCCCCAGCCCCCTTTTAGCAACAGTGCTGATTTAAAATGCTCATGAAACTATGGTGTTCTTCCCTGTCCTTTTGTAGTCTGTCTCAGTATGTGTGAAGAGACATCTTGGACATCTCCTTGTTGTTCTCAGTTGTTCTCAGTCTGGACGTATCCAGACTGCTGTTATTAATTCTAAATATTAGTTTGGTGTATGAAAGAGTAATGTTTTTTGAAACGTGTGTTAATTAAACCCATGGTGGGAGAGAGCAGATAATAGCAATGTTGGATATATGCTGTTTCTTCTGTATTTTGCATTTTATCTGTGTAACATGTCCCAAAAGGAAAAGATGTGGTATGTGAGGGATATCTGCAAATTACCTACATTTTATCCTCTCAGAATATGATGTTGAATTTCAACCCACTCATTTCAGGAAATTCACTCTTAATGATAGCAAAATGATTTAAGTCACCGGGTCCAGAACTTTGAAGTTTGCTTCAAAGCCAGCTGAAATTGTGATCAGTCTTGACTTCAGGAGGCTTTTGGTCAGGTCTTTTGAGGATAATATCCAGTAATAACTAGACTGTCAAATGTTTTTAATTTTTTTTTTTTTTTATAATTTTCTGGTGACCTTGGAAAAGCCCAGCAGAATTCACTGAATGGAGCAATTCTCAGCTGACCTATGGTGGATACCATAGGAAGAACTTAAAGCAAGGCATCATTGTGTTCTCACTGCTTGGCATGGAGAGACTTAATTTTACCTGTGATCTTTTGCACTTGATTGCTTTTTTTTAACAAGGTGGATAATTTCTCTTGGCATGGGGGGGGTATCTCTGTTTAAGAGGCAGCCAAGATAATGAGAGAGTTGCCTTTTAGGGTGGCTGAGCCACATTCTTTTCAATGTAGAAGAATTTGGCTGAGCATTAAATATGTCTTTGTTTAACAGGTTATGGCAAGAGAACACAAGGGCTTTTGACACTGAAGAGTGCCTTAGTCTCAAATGTAGTGAGACAACAGAATTCTACTCACTTAAGATGCAGAGTTTCTCGCTTCCTGCATTTGTGTCCAAATAATATTGTTAAAATGCCTTTAAGGACCATTAGTTGAAGACTTAGAGGCATTTTTCTTTCCCCATTTTCCACTTATAGTGACAATTCATACTTGGTTATGCTTGGTCATAAGATTCCAAACTTTAAAAACGAACAATTTTGGTAATCATCTTTCTTTCCCCAGACCCCTATTTCAGTCCAATAAGCTAGAGGGCTCCAAAGGAAATGCCTATATTCTGAAATCTTTTAAACTGTTTTTGAAATATAGTAAAATACTAGAACCTCATCTGTAGAAATTCTACTAAAATTAATCACTTTCACTGCCTCCAGTGTACAATTTACTTGATCATGGGTTACTCTGGCTTTAACAAATCTTGGAACATTGCTTGTTAAAAGTTATAACTTTTTCAGGAAATTGAAGATAAGATGGAAATCATAATGATAGGTTTAAATACTCTGTAACCATTAGAGTTTTAAAATTCTACTTGTCCTTGACCACTTCAGCATTTATTGAATTTAGTCATATTTAGTCATATGATTTAGTCATCACAGGCATTAATTTTCTGCAGGAGATGATGAATGCTAAAGCTCTGTGTCTGCGTATATGAAGGCCTACCAGGTTTTCATCATAGTAATTTTAATAATATCTAGTTCTTTTGTAGTGGTTTTAAGTAGAACTCAAATCCCTTATAAAAGATGTTCTCTTTGGCTGTGTTCACACGGCTGTGCAGAAGTAACCATGAAGCCACTGCCAGTCTGCAAGCTTTGGAGAAGCAGGCCAGCTGGTACGCTTGAGAGAAAGTTCCTTAAGTGAACACTTCTGAGCTCATTTTCCTGTCACGTGGATGTGTCTTAGCGCTCCTGTGCCTTGCCTGGCTTCCCCCACTCATTCCACCTGCCCTTCTGACAGATCCCTGCAGCTAGCGCTGGGCAGACACGATGGCCCAAAGCCTTTTCTAGGAGGGTTGAAGGGTGCCCATAAAGCAAAGGCAGATGACATATATTTACTAAGAGCTAGCTGAATTTAGGCTACCTGTAAAGGAACTGTAAATGTGGAGAGCTGCCAAAGTTCCTGAGAACATTTAAATCAGCAAGATATAGATACAGCACTGAATAGTTTTGAAGCCATCATTTAAAGAAAAATCATGGTCTGTATGGGATATATTTTCCACTCTAATTTATGCAGTTGTATATAGAAAGTCAGATTTTCCTCACTCATCACCTTTGTGCACTGTATCTTCATTAGCCCCAGTGAGGTTGTAATAAACAGTAAGTGATAATAGAGTGTATATTCTCTGCTGAACTGTGTGCACTTTGGAGTGCACATGAGTGAGCTCGTCTCCACTGAGATCAGCTCCAGCTTCCCCTTTCTTCATTTGCTTTGATTCATCTTTCTTGCCAAAGAAATTTGGAGGCAGATTTTTCCAGCTGCTCCTGAAAGAGTGGGGAAGTATCTTATTAAAGTGATGTGAAGCATTCTGTCCTCCACACATCACAGCCAGCCTGTTCCTAAGCAGCAACTGTGCACAACTCCCAAATTTTAATTTGTATCATTCCTGAGACATGTTACCCAGCACATACTGCAGTAGCTCTGTACACGCTTGATGCTTTCTGTGCACGTCCCTGTAAGGGAAAAAGGATTTATGAGGAAATTTTGGTTTTGTTAACATGTGATATGATTTACTACTGTTCTGATGATATTATTTCACACTCCAGAGTTGAACATGCAGGGGGTGTCTCTGACACAGGGTAAGAAAATGAGTGTTATTGTCCAAAGTGTGAGACAAGACTGTGGTAACACCAGTAAAAAGACAGGTCAGCACAATCTTTGTGTGTATGGTAAGCAGTGATATTGCAATATTACAGTACAGAACTGTTTAGGTTCGAAGGCACCTCTTGAGATCATCTTCTTCAACCCCAATTATTCTTTGTATGATAATATGTACAATAATATGTAATGGTTAAGGAAATAGTTGTCCTTTGAAATCTCCCTAATATTCTGTGTATTTATAATGTATGTGAAGAGAGTATTATTCAAATATTTTTCCCAAATAATAGGAAAGTTCCTTTATTAAATACATATTTCTCCTGAAATGCCACTGGGGCATGATTTCTAACACATTCCTCCTTTCCAAAGAGAAAGTGAGGCAAAATGTATACTTAAAATCTTCTACTTAAATTAATGGTAGCAATGCACATCTGCCAAGTATGGACTTTTTGCCACATCTATCTTTAATACAGTGATATTAATGTATTAAAATTCAGCATGTGTACTGAGATTGTGTCAGTACCTGGATCTAGCAAAGACTGTAAGCAGTCACCTTTGAAGTACACAAAACTGCTTGCATACTTCAAATTAACTGTGTGCTGACGTATCTTACTAAATCTGTGCCCCAGACTACAAATTAACTCATGTCTCCCCCACAGAGGTGTTGCCTTAACTACATATTATTCAAGTCATAGTTGACCGCTCAGTTTAATAACAGTGCGTGAAATGTAGACTGCAGTCTGAATCCCAGGGGTTTCCCCTGGTGTACAGGCACTGAGAAATATCACTCCAGGCCAGTGGTTGCCAGCTGATGATGCCTATCGACATCAGAGGTGAATCAAGGAGGTCTGCCAGGCTTGCTCACTTGGCCCCTTTGCCAAACACAGCGCTGCCTGGAGCTGTTAACACCCCGAGGAGGTTGCAGCGGGGATGGTAGCGCTGCTAGTATGGGAGGCAGTTCAGACCCTTCTTCTGTCTTGTGCCCCTTCCTCCTCATACCACAGCACCTCTGTACCTCTGGCTGCAGCCGTAGCGCCGTGCCTCTGCAGAGGCTCAGTGCTGCTGCAGGTCAGGGGAAGGAGGTGGACATGGACTCCAAAATGAGGCACTGGATGAGAGCAGGAGGAAGTGACAGCAGTGAACCACTGCACTCAACATGCACCTGCATTTCTGATATGCCTAACTGCCTACAGCATTTCTGAAAATTGTTTTTTGGCCACTAGAACCTGTGTAGCTAAATGTAGCTATCTTGCAATAGCTAAAAGTAGATACCAGCAGTAGACAGTCCGGCTTCCCTAAATAAGGTCCCTGGCCTTCACGTATAGCCCTTGCAGGAAGGTAGAACCATTCAAAACACCCAGAGGGAATCACCCCGAGCTAGTCAAAAGAAAAATGTAGGCAGAGGGATGTGCCTGGAACTTGCATCCTGCCTTTACATACTTCCACCTAATCATTAGATCTGTTTTTATTCCTAATCAAAAATATATGGATAGGGCTGTCTTTATTTTTCAGTAAGAGCCATGTAATTGATATAAGTGAAGTAAGGTTTGGAGAGAGAAGTAATTTCTTTCATGAGCCTAATTCAAAATGTTAGAAAGACACAAACTTACTTTTTTTGTTGTTGTTGTTGTTACTGTTGTTTTTTTCTTCTTTTTAATCTGGGGTCTGTTTTCTGACAGTTCAGAATAATTAAATAATTAAATATAATTAAACAGTTCATCTGCAGAGAAAAAGTTTGTTTCTGTACTTATCCACTCATTCAGATTATATTTGCTATGGACTCTTTCTATTAAATGGTTCACTGGCAGCCATGATGCAGTTGCCCAGAAAAACTGTGGCCATCTATTTTGTTGACTGGGACTTGATTTCTCTCAGTTTAGGAGTCATAAAAAGTTACGAAGTTTCATGTTCTCAGGTGATTGCATATACAGCTACCCACTTTTTTGTATTCAGTTACCTGCTTTCCTTCCATTTTGCATTCAGAATTGAGCTGTCCAGTTTTGAAAATGTTTTCTCTTTTTCTTAAATTGTCTTTCTTCCAAGATTCTTCCCAGGTTACCTACTATCAACCTCTGCTATTTAGCTGCAAAAGCCTGTGATTGCCTCTTGGTGTGTAACACTTCACTGCTCTGCAGTGATCTTTTCTTCCTCCTTTTCTACCTTCCCGTTGGCTATGATGACTGGTGTCAGCTTCACATTGGACCACATTTTGTGAGTCAGTCCCTGCCTATCAGTGTTAAGTATCATTAACAGCACAAAGTTGTCCTAACACCTGACTGATAACTCCAGTCAAATAATGTATAAAAACATTAACGAAAAAAGGTTCATCAAATAAAAACTCCTCAAGGAACCCCAAACCTGGGCAGCAAACAAATGTAATTCATTACATGCATCTATATTAATTAATATGCACTAATTTGCTTTGTAATTTTTATATTTAGGCGTCTCATGTATAGCAGACCATACAGGTCGCTGCAAGAATCAAAGGTGTAGTGAAGTAGTGTGCAAGCATAGAGGAGGGTGTTGAACTGTCATATGTACGGTTTTAATAAACCAATTCTTTTATTTTACTTGAGCACTCTGTATGAAGAAATGCAGTGATTCTCTCTTATGGCAGTTAGAAGAGACGTGCCTGTGATTAGCAGCAGGTCTCTAGAAACTTCTAGGGAAATACAGCAGTAAATTATTTGCAAGACCAACATGAAAATATAAGTGTAATATAAATGGGAAAAGTACGGGAAGACACATAATGTCAGTGGCATTGTTGCTTGATTATGCCTGGGGTCTCTTCAGCAGAGGGGCAGGAGATATCCACTGTGAGGTGGGCAAACATTTAACTGCTGAAGTAGATGCTGCAATGGCAGAGAGCACTGTGAGTTTTAATTTCCAGGAAGGTGGTTCAGCTCTCAAGGGACTGGGACATGCCTGGTTGGGAGATCCATGCTGGGAAACGGGGAGATCTGGACTGTGCCCTGCTCAGACTCCCATTTGCGGTACATACCCTTTCAGTTTTCCGCAAGTGCAGATCAAATTATGACCTTGCAGGAAGTACAATTTACACAGTTAAATTTACAATTTACAAGTTAAATTTACACACAGGCAAAGCACCTCTTAATATCTGTTATTTTCCAAATGTCAATAATATTTGCTTTAGCAGTGTACTGATGTCAAGTCACTGCCATGCACAGGCACTTGTTGAGCTCTAAAAGGAGCTGGTGCAGATTCATTTAGCTGTCTCTCCTCTCCTTCCAAATCAATTTAACTTTTTCAAGTATCTGAAAACAGAGTCAATTTGCCCCTTCCCGACACCTCCAAATTAATTTGGTGTGTATTGTAACCTACACTAAAATGATCAGAGTTATTTGGCACCTTCTGATTGTCAGGTTCATAAGTATTGTGTCTGTGAAAACTAGGGGAGTCATGACAGGTTTCTCAATGCTTGAATGAAAGCTCACATTTCCCTTATTGACTTGCTTAGTTCATAGTGACTGTGGGTCAGGATCTGAGGAATGATCCACCTTTCACTAGACTTCACAAAAAACTTACTTGGTTTCATACAGTTTCTCCATTTTCCATCACTTTCCTTGTCTCCTTTCAAGCTCTAAATTTGACTCCTGGAAACAGAATAACGCTTCACTGATGTGAATTGGAGCAGGATATGAAGGCAAAGCCAGAATTTTTTCATTATAGACTTTATAGTGCAAGCTCTTTCATTTATTATTTTTATTGCTGTATTTTCTGCCATGTGGAACAAACTCTTTGCTGATTCTCTAAAATCTTTCTCAAGCTTTGAGATTCTATTTGTTTTGTAAGCAAAGTTATAGTCTTCAGATTTTATTGTTTGTTTCTTTGTTTTTTTTTTTAATTAAAACAGTTTTGTGTTTTGACTTCTTGGCATTTATGTTTTGTCGTCCAGTTGTCTTTTTTCTCATCCTTCTCTTTCCTTGCCTCCCATTTTTTCTTTCAAATTTCCAAAGGACATAAAAATTGAATAAGGAGAGAATATAATTTCAATGTCTCTGTGGCTCTGAATATTTTTTTGCATGAAAGCATTTTGAAATAAGGATCAAATAATATTAGTGTTTATTAAATGATTTTTTAACATTAAAAATATAAGAAAATTAACTGGTATTAATTTCAGTCTTTTCCAAAAAGCAGATTTAGAGATTTCTTTTCTCTTTTTTATTCCAAACCCACTATGGCTTTATTGTCATAAGGCTTGTGTTGCTCTTCTGCTTTTTTAAATCTTTCTTTCACTTTGACAAAGATTTTGTCTGCATTTTTCTGCTCTTTATGAAACATGAATTGCTTTATCGTTCTCAGAAGAAAAGTAAAGAAAATAATGAATTGAGACTAAGTGTTAGCTATTCCCCCTGGAGCCTGTCAGGAGTGCAAAAATAGATTACAGCGTGCTGAATAAAAGATCACTGAAGTCTGTTCCCTTAATATTCCAAGCTTAAGCTGCTCCTTCTGCAAGCATTTGTTTTGCTGATGGAATATCTAAAAGGCTGTCAGGGCGCATAGAGGATTAAAATTTAAGCAGAGACAGGACTACCTAGAAACAGTCATTCCAAGATTGCAAGTAGTTTTGAGGGCTAAGAGGAAGCTGTGAGTGAAATGCTTGGGGGCACTCTTCGGATTCTCACTAAAACTCTGAATTACCTTTGAATTACCTTCATTAGACAGCTTGTGTTTATAGCAGGAGAGCTAAGCTATGGCTATGTCTTTGAAAAAGGAAAAGAAAAAAAGAAGAAAGAAAAAGAAAGCAAATGATGCACCTTGTGGTGCCTCAAGGGACGGTTTTGTAGTCATGCTGAGCCTAATTGATGAACATGTTGTGCTTGCGCTAAGTCCTCAAAGATTTCGTTAGCACGTCAGCAAATATGCTACTATTTGCAGTTCAGTTTGATATTATTTGGTTTGTGTCAATGCTGTGGAACTGTGATAAAACAATGTGTGATTTGATTCCAGCCAGCTCACCCATAAAAATCATCAACCAGCCCATGCTATTATTCATAAAGGGGCACCGTGTGATTTGATTCCAGCCAGCCCACCCATAAAAATCATCAATCAGCCCATGCTATTATTCATAAAGGGGCACCTGTGTGGCCGGGTTGGATTAGATGAACAGTAGAGTCAGGTTCAAATTACAAGGAGAACAATTTAATGGAGACAGATTTAAAACATGGAGCTTTGTCATTATGGGGAAAGAAAGAAGCAACGAGAGCTGCTGTGATTTCAGCTTCTTCAATAACTCTTGTTTACGAATGAGAAGAAATAGAAGAATCCAGCCTAAGGTAATAGTGGTTGGCATTTGTTTTTATTGTTTGATGTACAAATGTTTGTATTAAGTTATGACATACCTGTTGTGAGGAATGGCAAGCAACTATAAGGAAACAGAAAAAAGACAGTTTGATCAGTTGTACCATCTACCATCAATTCCATATGATATTTTTATTGGATTAATCATGATTTAAATTTGTTTGGAGAAGGGGACTTAAGATGACAATTTTTAGTGAAAACATTATTAATGCTGTGAAGTTAAGAACTGTTTACATTTTTAAGTTACAGGAGTGTCTTACGGGTTTCTGCATAAATGGTGAGCAAATGATTCATTTGTAGAATCCCAGAGTACCTAGGGTTCTGCAAAAGATTTCAGATTGACGTTTTGGTTTATGTGAGAGGCTTTGTGGTTTATTAAAAATATATGTATATTGTAGACAGCCAGTCTATTTTTTATTTTAGAGAAAAAAAAGATGCTCTGTAGAAATCCCAGTGAGTTGTATTAATCTGAAATCAAAAGTTTGACCTTTTTAAAAATGCATGTTTCTAAGTTTAAACCTAACATTTGATCATTTTATTTAAACTGACCTTCTACAGGAAAATCAATGTGAGGGGTCGTTCATTGATGTGCTACTAATTTTACACTAGTATAACCCCTCTGAATTAATGAAGTTGTGAAATGACGCCCCTGGTTTTCCTCTCCAAATGGCACTATTTAGGAAGTCATCTGAATGTATCCGTGAATGTCTGATGTCAGTAGTATTTGGGAAGGCATGTAATAAGTGCAGTTACGAACTATATAAGGACTAAGAGGCCTTGATTCTTCTGGACCAGCCTCTCCAGCCTCTACTTCCATTCATCACGGGGGTGACACAGATGTATCCCAAGTTTGACCTGCAGATTGGTAGAAACAGCTGGAGCTCTTTCTTGAGAGGAAGATCTCGCAAGGCTTTCAGGTCTTGATAGGGAAGTTAAAAATTCTTTTCCGTCATGATAATGATCTTATTTGCCTATCATCTTTTTTTTTTGCCTATGACTTTTCAACATATCTAGAGCTACGTTTCATCTGTGCACCCCACTCAATTTAAATCAGTTTGTCTGGTCCGCGTCCAATTCCTGCTTCTCATGTGATTCCTCTTCAGTTTGTGAGTCCAGGAATAACCATATTTTCTGTTATTGGAATAGTCCTAAGAACAGATTGATGCTTTAGAAAAACCTGTTTGAGCACTGATTTCTAGGCTATGTCCTTTGTTTGCCCAGTCTGTTTCCTAGAAATTATAATGTTGCTAGGGTCCTGGTGGCTTCATACAGTCAAACAGCTGTTTGGAAAATCCCCATTCACCCAAATTCTATTTGAATTCAGTCACGGACCCTTGCTCAGATTTTAGGAATATCTCCCAAGGTTATGATAATTATGTCCTTAGCTACACAATGACTTAATTTCCTCCTATGTAAAACTGCATTCATGATTCTTATTTAGCTTTTGAGTCCTTTTAGAACTGAACAACATTATTAATGTGTTTTTCTTGTTTGCTAGGAGAAAAAGCAGATCCTAACCATGATAGGAAGTGTTAATAAACTTTAAAGAGCCAACTTCCTAGCAAATAATTTAAATATGAGAAACTTGACTTTGTCATATCCCAAGCTTTTGCACGCTTCTGTGGAAGACACATTCTAAAGAAGTAAGAAACTGTATGACTGGCTTTTCCATTTCCAGCAGACTTGGACTAATCTGGTGGGATCTTTGCTAAAGTAAATGTATGCAAAACCTTAAATCACCCATTCCCTTTGCACTGATTTTGCAACAGTCTTACTGACATAGTTCATATGTTTTATTTACTGCAAATACAACAGGATTGATTTAAGAAGTTTTCTGGCAACTCCACTCATGTTATTCTTTAGGGACTTATAGTATTCACCTTCCCTGCTTCAGCCTGCAGTGGCAGCTTTCTCCATGGCACTGGTAAAGCCTGCATGTATGCCACAGCACAGGGCTGGACAAAAAGGGTTCAGTTCATTGTTCCTCTGTATCTTTTGTCCTCACTCAAATCAGGAGGGCTGAAGTGCAGGAGGAGCACAGTAAAGGGAATAAAGAGTAGAATTAATATAATCTAATTTCAGGCATGTAAAAATTCAGGATAGCTAGTCTACCTTATCCACATGGGGTCCTTCTCAAGTCAAGCCAATAAAAAGACAGGGGCACTTCCACAGGGAAATTTGCGTACCTTGAACATTTAGGCTAAGATGGAATGAATCCTCTTCCCACTCTAGAATGCCTGTTGCTTTGCAAGGGAAGTTCTTTAATTTCCTTTGTCTCTAAAGGAGAATGGGAATGATGTGCCTTTTAGGATGGTGCATGTCAGCAATTATATTAGGCAAGGGCATAGCTTGGACTGCATGAATGCAAAAGAATAGCTGTTTGTCCTTTGACCATACTGTGAAAAGCAGTGCTCATTCCAGGAGCATCAGTAAAAGTGGCAGTCTTCTAGAATAGCTTCCGTGGGTAAGCATGTATTTCTTCTTTGAAAACCCTGGTTTCTGAGTGAAAGTAGAACTATTCTGGGTTGTTGACAGATTTAAGACCAGCAGGGAACATGCCATTCCTTGGCTGTATGAAGGAGGAGATCATATTATATTTTTGGTTTTAGATATTCCCGTAAGATGGTGGGGGGATAGGGATGCCTTCATCAGTGCTTCAACACATGCACAACACCGAGAAGAGGAAAAGGAAAGAAGGATGGCAGCTAAACTCTGTCTCACTATCCACACCAAAATGAGAGCCTCATTATCTCACAGGGCAGAGCAGCTCTGCAGTGATGCCAACAAGAACCACAGACCAAGGTGCCACAATTTGGTCTTCAGTAAATGAAACATGATGTCCAATGAGAAATCAACCCTCGAGGTATTAATTTATTTTCATTTTCCAGGCTGGCAGTCTTGGTGAATAGATTTTACTCACTGTATAACAAGGTTGCAGTGACAAATTTTGAAAAAATACAAGTTCAAGTGTTTTTTGGTTTCACAAGCACATGAGCCTAGTGAGAAAGAACAGACTGAGACGGCAAGGAGAACAGCCAATCCTGTTATATTTGCCTTTCTTATTACTGACTTGCCATGATAAATATGGAAAATTATATTTGGATAGAAGGAGGCTGAGAAAGGGAACAGATGGCCACCAAAAGAATACTAGAGCAGCTAATAGTCACTGGCATATTTCCGGGGTAAAAATTTAAATTTGAAGCCAAGCAGGAGGGTTATCCATTTTTTTCTGATCAGGGTACTGTGTATGAAACTGATCCTGCCATGCTCTGACTAGATGAAGGTTGGCTTCCTGAAATGCATTCGCCGAATGGAATAAACAACCCCTATCCTGCAATTAACGGCTCTTTCAATTATGCTGACAGAAATAGTTGACAAGGTGGGGAAAATGTTTATGTTCCTACTCTATTTTGAGTGAGTGAGACTGCATTTGCTATGGCTTTTTAATGTATTGCATGATTTAACACCTACATTGCATTCTCTCTATGTATTCTACAGGCTTTATTCAGTTTTGATAGAGGACAGAGAGAAGAAAGTGTGCATTTAAATGAGGAGACAATGGAGTCTATATTTTATATAGTTGTGTATTTAATAATTTCTAAAATTTTAATGCATTTCTGATTTCTGTGGTCAACTGGGTACTGAAAAAAATAATCTGACGTTTTGGGAATTGTGAAACTGTGTCACAATTTCTGATTTCGCAGAATGCTGTATGCTCAGTACCTAAAACTCCTTATGACTGCAGACTAGGTAGTGAATGAGGACATTGTTCTGTTTCTTGAGTGATAATTGGAATTAGCAAGGTAATACATGATTTGAAGGGCTGATAGTTTGGGATTGAAGTGCAATATTGGAGCTGTAGGATGGGCCGAGTGCTATAGGAGTAGGACAGCCAGGAGTGAAATGGAGTGGAATAGTAACAGTTGCTGCAGTTTTTCTTTAGAGTGCATCTGCTAGAATTAAACCAGTCACAACAGCTCAGCTGTAGATCCCATACCAGATGTACAGGGTTTTGCTAGAGCAGCAGCTGATGGGTCATCTGGATCAAGATCATCAAATAAGTTACTGTGCGGACTAACTGGTCAAGCCACTGCTCCCCATTCACCACCAGTAGGACTGTTGTAGGCACAGATCAGTTCTTCCACGGATAAAAGATTACGCTATTTACCTATTTGGGGGAATGTTATGAGGGTTGATCATTGATCATTGATCATTGATTTTAAGGTGTTTTGAATAAATTGCCCAAAGAGCACTGAAGAACTATAAACCCTTTATAAGCAGGTTTTGAGAAAGAGAGACAAAGAGAATCACAAGTTTCCGTGATTAAAAAAAGGCATGGCCGTGGGCTGATGGACTGATTTTGCTTTTGCAGTGTAAAAGAAGAAATGTCCATCTCAAAATCTTGTTAATCTTTCCCCAGTGAGTGGAAATGGTTCCAAATTCTGGCAGCACATCTTGGAGCTCACTCACCTGCTTCCTTAGTTCTTGCTGAGTTTTAAAGGCGTTTTGTGAATTGTTAATGCTCTATTACTAAATACAGTATATTTTGAAATTTGTATTTAGTAATATAGACATCACTGCATAGCCTTTTAAAAGTACTGCTAAGAAATAAAATGCCATTTTGGAGTGAAGAGTCTGCAGTCTCTACAGGTATGTGAAGTCCACTGTTTCTTTGGTTTTCAGTGATAGCTGTTTCTCTCTAAAATCCTGGCTTTATATTGACTTGTAGTTAGAAAAGCACAAAGTGGTTAAGAAACTGTCTCTAAATGGAGTGTAAGGTTTTCACGAGCTCCAGAAACTGAAAAATAAAGCTAGCTGGGAGCAAAGTGTAGATGAGGTGTGGGAAAAAGTATAACATGCACTAAAATTAATAGTCTTATTAAGACCTGGGTTGATATATCTAGTAGAGTTATGAATGTGGATCCCAGACTCATCTTCATACCAAATGTGATTCTCCGTTGAAATGCGGGATACATAGTTTGCATGTGAAGTGTTTGTCTGTAAAAATACTCTGGCACTGGGTTTTCCATAGATCATCTATGTAAATTCACACTGGAGGATAGTGACCACAAGGACATTGGGTGCACTGGGCAAAGTATATCATGCTCTAGGACATTCATATGTAGGATGCAATAATCCAGTGGTTCTCTTCTGGGGGAATTTGTTGGGGTGATTCTGCAGATGTTTTGGATTTACAGCGCATAATCCCTTACCCCTGGCCAGCTGATCTCTAGTTCCAAAGATGGGAATCACTGA
This sequence comes from Fulmarus glacialis, assembly GCF_000690835.1. Classification (NCBI taxonomy): domain Eukaryota; kingdom Metazoa; phylum Chordata; class Aves; order Procellariiformes; family Procellariidae; genus Fulmarus; species Fulmarus glacialis. The sequence continues at coordinate 23,776 of NW_009208512.1, forward strand.
CTCTGTCCTGCAAAGACAGGTCTTAATGCCTTTCCCTTTCCTAATATTCTCCTCTGCTCCACAGATATCCATGAGCTTTCCTCTCAAACTGTACCAAATTAGCATAATAAGGCTAAACCCAGAGCTGTTGTTCTCAGCTTGTTCTGAATCTGAAGTTTACCCTTTAAGCTTGCAGAAGGACTTCTTTATTTGTGGGGTTTTTCTTCTCTGGCTTTTCAAATGAAAAGATAATTTTTTTGACTATGAGTAAAATGGCATTGTGTCTCAGAGGACAAGGGAGCACACTTGACCAAACCCAGTGGGGTTCACTCCAGCCTATAGAGCAGAGCTCCAAGCTGCTGTAGCCACAGAGTTTTCAGGATCTAAATTATTGTAAAGATTTCTGCAACTCACTACAGTCTGTTACTGGACAGAAATGTACAGTGCTACTTATCAGGTCCATTTTTATAAAAAAACTGCTGAAAGCACTAGTAGAATCTTAAAACATGATGAGCTGCTTAGCACTTTCCCCATGTTTCTTTTTTGTATTTGTTGCCAATATTTTCTGTCCATTGGAACCAATGGATATTTTTCTATATCTCAGTAAATTTAAACAGTGATTTGTGTTTTTATAAAATCTGTACCAGAAGCTGTATCAGTTTAATGCTGTATTAACAATGGATGGGCTCACAATCTACCTTGTGAGGCAGTTTAAAGCTGTCCTTCCAAGCAGACTGACTATCTGCTTTCGAGCACATATTTATGGATGGCAAAGGCCCCCCCTTCCCCTCCGCTGACCACATGGGCATATCAAGCATGCTGAGAGGCATAATAGGCAAAGCAAGCTGTCTCTGCACCTGCCCACAAAACAGCTGTTCGACTGGGAGAGGAATTGCTAGAGCGTAGAACGTTTTCAGCAGCTTTTCTGGTCCTCTTTCATACACTGTGTTGGCACAGGCATTGCCACAAAGGAAAGAAACACAGAAACCGTACAGAGATTTCAGGATTTTTTTTCCAGAATAATTTTTATTAAAGCATCATTTCATGTTTGCAGTCTTCCCATGTGGATGCATTTTCTCAGTCTCAACTGACTGTTCAAGAGAGAGATCATCTGGGATCTAACAGAGTCTTCCATCAGGTACGTGACTCTTCAGCTGACTTTAAAAATATCTGAATGCTTGTTTTCTAAGAGACCCCTTATGATAAATGAATCTGAGCAGAGGGAAGCCCTTTATTCCCTGCACTCTTCCATTTCCCCTGTAGCTATATAACTGTTCCAAGTGCCTGCGAGTATTTTGGTTTTGCTAGCTGTTCAGTAGCATTTGAGGCATTTCTTCTGCCTAGCCACTTTTGGTTTTTGAAGCTTTCATGAAAAGTCCACTGGAATCTCAGTTCTAAGGTTTTAAAGACTTTTCCATAGTATTGGAAAAGAAAACTTATTCATTCAAGTTGGTTGGATTGAGAGCTTTGTTTCTTTGCTTTTTGAAAAAAAAAAAATCAAACCTTTCTTTTGCTGTCAAAAGCTTGACAAATATGTTTCTATCCTTCCCCAATGACAAAAATTTCACAGGCTTATATGGGTTGTAGCCTTAACTCTCTGGACCTTGTTTTGCATTTTATAATGCATAGGTGATCTATTTCAGATCTATTTCAAATCTTTTTTTTTTATTATTTGCCAAAGAAAAAGTCTACCTTGAAAATTGTTTTTGCTGATAAGAGTGTGATCTCTCTCCCTTTAGATATCCAAGAATATTAGAGGTCCTAACATTCATAAAACCGCATCCTTAAATGACTGACTTTAAAGAATGAGCAGTATAAAAATGTTTTGCAAATAACAAATGGGAGAAGTCTGAAGGAAGGACTAATAATCTAGAGTTTTCAAATGAGTATAAGCATTTATTTTTCAGTAAAGTTTGCACAGAGCTTGCCTTTTCCTCACTAACAAGGAGGGCAACAAAGGGGCCTAGTCAAAGTCAACTCCATGGGAAATGAGGGGGAGGGAAATACTGAGAAACAGTGCAGGGAAGACCCTCCCACTGTCTCCACCCTGGTGTTTGGCAGCAGTCCAGTCCCAATTTCTCTTCTACCACTGGGAATAGCTAGTGATATTGCCTGCCATTTACTCTTCATATCTGCTTATTACCCTACATATGCTTTATTTTCCCCACTCAAAAGAGTCCTGCTGCCTGGAATGGATGGTCAGTTTCCAAGCCCAACCACCTCTTCCAGCTGAAGCAGTCAGTGCTCTGATGCTGGATGGAGATGCTTTTGTGGGGAAACTTTCATGCCCTAAAATGTGCCAGGCTGCCCGATTGCCTGGACAACCTCCTCCTGTGCATTAGTACAACTGGAAGCTGCTGGAGAGTATCTGCTCTTTTCCCCTTTGCCATTAGGTGTCAGAAGAGAACCATATACATTTTCCAAGGTTTTAAATTCCTCTGTTTTTCGAAGGTGTTACACAGAATTGCTTGCTACGTCGTTATGTAATATTTACTTTCTATTTAGAAAGCCAGTCGCGGTGTTCTTTCCCTCCCACATCTGGAAGGTCAAGCAAAGCATGGTTTGGTTGCAGACACTGCAAAACCTCCCCCCCTTGAAAGCAGCCTGCCTCAGATAACAAATAAGAGCTTGCAGAATGTCCTCCCCTCTCTTCAGGTGAGTTATAAAGCTCTTAGACGTCTTGTGTTTGACTGGTTAATCAGCTTCTCTCTAAGTACTGCTAAGAGAGTGTCAGTGGCAAAGTGTCACAGGTGTGTTTGTGTGTGGGAAGAGATAAATAATTTAGTATCAGCATTTGCATCAGTTTCTGTTTTCAGCCATAGTTAAAGAGAAAAAAAATTAAGAACTATAAACACTTAAATAGATAAATTGCTTACCAGCATGGTTGTGTGTATCTCCAGATATTTAAATGGACACCTAACATCACAGGAAGTTTTTTAATTCATCTTCACTTTTGGCGTTCCTTCTTTCTCATTTTTTCACAAATCCTACGCCCATCCCCTGTCTGAACTCTTCTTCCTTTGCTGCTTCTCTCCCCAACAAATCAGGGACCTGCACTACTCACCACCACTACTCTGATCACTCCTTTTTTCACCTTGCCTCTGCTTCAATGGAGTCTCTTTATTGAGAGACTTGACAGGTTCTATAGGGCTCCAATATGAAGTCTTTTCAGATCTCTTGCACTGGAAGTTCCCACATAATGCATTTTGTTTAGGAAGTCAAGAGTCTTCTCAAATACTTTGACTTCAAAATTGGCAGCTTGCTACTACTAGAAATTATTTAATTTGTTCAGGGGTGTATGTATCATTGGGTGAAGCTACAAGATGCAAAATAGCATGAATGATGAGGGGGAATGGGTTAGTCTCCAAAATAACTTAGATTTTCTTTAAAGCTTAATTCTGTGGCCTTCATAAGTCAAACCTGCACTCGGCTCCAACAAAAGCCAATGATTAAGCTTTGCATCTGAAAATGAACCAACCCTTCATTTTATTTTCCATGAAAAGATTGGAACCAAGTGTTTTACTTGGGTTTTTTTTTATTCTTTAAATGGAGTTTTTAGACTTCTATAAGAAGCTGTGTAAACACCAATAAGAAAGCCTTTTGCTTGGCTTAGAAGTGCCAGGGGACAATAAACATTTCAATCTAGAAAGCATGATTATATGCTGTCTGTTTTGGAGACCTTCTTTGTTTACCCTTCCTTAGAAATAACACAGCATTGCTGAATTGAGTGTGTATTGGAATGGGCAGACTGCAGTTCTCAAGCTGGGGCTCAGCAGGATAGCGGTAGGACAGACCTGTGTCAGAACAGGCCTGTACTTGAGCTGTTGAAGTGGTGCCACTCACACCTGGTTGCCCTGCTTTTGTAGCAGTTAATACTGCAAAAAAAAGTAGCCAGGTTAGATGAAAATATGGGAAGATGATTTTATTTTAAAACAAACCCATTTTCACTTGCAGTAACACATTCTTAACCCAAAACTCACAAGCACCAAGATGCATGTATCCAAGTGGCACCAGCCATGACTTCTTGTAAGGACATGGTGGATTTAGTGTTGCCCATTGGTTAGTCCATATTACATCGCCTGGGTTCTTAGCTTGGCAACCATATGCTGGTTTTTTAATATAGCTTTTGTACCTTTCTGACACTGAGAGAGACTGATCTTTTGTGCCTCCATCCTGTCCCACTTCCATGAATCATCAGGACTTTCTCAAAGGATGAGGAATTATAAATAAATTAAGGAATAATTTAGGTTGGAAGGGACCTCTGGAAGACATCTAGCCCAACCTCCCACTACAAGCAGTGCAAACTTGGAGCAGGTTGCTGAGGGCCTTGTTGAGCTGGGTTCCAAATACTCAAAGGATGGAGAGTCTACAGCTTCTCAGAACAACCTGTTGCAATAACCAACCACTCTCATGGTAAAAATGTTTCTCCTAATATCTAATCAGCATTTCCTGTGTTGCAACTTGTATCCATTAGACACATACCCAACCTGTCCTAGGACCATGCACCTCTGAGAAGAGTCTGGCTTCGCTTTATCTATGCCATCCTGTCAAGTAACTAGACAGCAGTAGGATCATTCCTGAAGCTTCCTCTTCTGCAGGCTGAACAAATGTATTTCCTGCAGCCTCTCCTTGTACATCATGTGCTCCAGGCTCCTGACCATCCCCTAACCTCTCCCGTGAATTCGGTCCAGTTGGTCACTGTCTTTCTCGTACTGGGAAATGCCAGACTAGACACAGTACTCCCAGCGTGGCCTCACAAATGCTGAATAGAGGGGGAGATCACTTCTCCCACCCTGCTGGCTATCTTCCTAATACAGCCCAAGATGTGTTTGGCCTTCTTTGCTACAAGGGCACGCTGCTACCTCACGTTCAGGCTATTGTCAGGCCCTTCGTTGCAAAGCTGCATCCTTTCAGTTGTCCCCCAGCCTTTCCTCTTACATGGGTGTATTCTGTTCCAGCTGCAGGACTTAACATTTGTCTTTGTTCAACTTTAGAAGATACTCTTAGCCCATTTTTCCAGCCTGCTGAAGTCCCTTTGAATAGCAGCCCTGCTACGGTCTGCAGATTTGAGAGGGTGAACTCATGCGTTGTCCAGGTCATTAATAAAGACCCTAAACTGTACTGGCCTTAGTGTTGATTCCTGAGGGATGCTGCTAGTAACCAGTTGCAGTCCTTGGAACCTGACCATCCAGCCAATTTTCCACTCACATTATGATCCATTGATCCAGTTTGTATCTCACTCTTTGGCTTTCGAGCATACTGTGGGAGACGGTGTCACAGGTCTTGCTGAAGTCAAAGTATACAACATCCACTGCTTTTCTCTCATTGGCCAAGCCAATCATAGAATCATAGAATCATAG
>NW_009208513.1:0-15676 GCF_000690835.1 Fulmarus glacialis
CTTAATGATTCTATGATTCTATGATAGGTTTGTGAATGTAAGACTCCATTAGGTGAAGCCGGTTGTCAGGTAGCAGGAAACTGGAGAAAAAGGCTGAGGAATGAAGACCACTGAGAGTGTGTAGCGTAGACTATTCATGGCAAACATTTTTGTAATTAAGAAGAAGAGTGGGAATATATTCAGTTAACCTGTCTGCCCATGGGATTCTGACTTTGAACCTGCCTTTTTAGATGTTCGATGACACCTCTTCTTCTCAAACTGATTGCAGGCACTGTTTCTGATTTTCCCTGTTGCATGTGCTGGGATGAGTGGTTAGAAAGCAAGGCTCCGAGCATGGCAATGCCTTGTTTTTGAAATTCACCAAAGCCTTGGATGAGGATTGCTTTTTTGTGTGTCAGTAGTTCAGAGGCATCTTTGCTACTAGCAAGACTGAAAGATAAAAGAATATGTTTACTAAAGACAGAGAATTGCAGTAATGGAACAGGTTACAGAAAGGCAAAGTAATAAGACTCATTATTATGCTTAATATTTAGGAAAGAGGTGAAAAATAGGTGTAGCAGTAAATCTGGCAAGTTGGGTCTTTATCATTAAGACAGAGTTTCCTTAAATTAGGGAAAAAAAAATCCATCTTGAGCTAAAAAAAAGGTGGCTCTTGAAAAGAGCAGGACCTCTGTGTGAAAGTTCAGATCAATCTTCTATGCCATCCCAAATTAAAATAACCCACTCTTGTTTACTTCCACCTTTAGAAATCTTCCTGCCTTGTTTCTTATTATTAATATTTAATATCAGCTTCTTTCATTCCCTTCTCCTCCCAAAGGTACTTTAATTAGCATTTCTTTTGTATACTATTTGTCTCAGCTACAGCCTTCTGAAGAAGCAGGGGTAAAATTTTATAAGTGATATTATGAGAAATATTAAATGCATGGGGTATTTTACTATATGTATAACCTTGTTATACATGTATTACACCAAGAGCATAAAGGCCAGAAACATAGACACGGTTGGTGAATCAGGATTAGGTTGTGTAATCTGAGTAGCTTTTCCCAGTTCTCTGTGCGCTCTTGATTTTACAGTCTCTTTTGGGAAACCTTCTCACTTTCACCAATAAATTCTGGATGCATCATTCTAACCCTGAGCAGGATAAAATGGCAAACAGTTCTAGTGTGTTTAGTATGCACATGTAAACCTCCATGACAAAAGAAAACCCCCAAAATAAAAAATGGAAATGTTGGGTCAAAACCTATATTAATAGGAAATGAGACAAATTACATCAATTAATAATTTACTGCATAGTGAAATCATGAAGAAGGAAGAAAAAAAAATCAAATTAATCTAATCTCAGTTTGAGGAATTTAAAACACAGCATAATTAAGAACATTTGAGACAGAACTATGGGGCAGGTAAAATCTATTTGAGGGATTATATACCCTGTATTTCCTTACCTTAACGTGCCCAGTTCTTTTCAAAATTTAAAACACAAATAAATTTCTCAAGTACTATAGTGCTTTGTTTCAGGATTGTGCTAGTATTATTTAATATATTTTAATTTTAGATTACTATTTACTCTCACTCTAAACTTCATCTAAACTGTTTTTTTTTCCTATTGGGAAAACATATGAAATTCACTATATATATAATAACAGGGAGGTTTGCCCATACAGAGCTATTTTGGATTTTACAGTTAGTTTCCTTTGAATCAGAGGAGAAACCTGTACATTAGATGATAATCTAAAAGTGACTATTGGCAAACGTTGATTTACTAGGAACTATTGCAGAAGAAATCACAATACATATGTATGATAATTTATATGATTTAATATTTATTGTCCAATCCTTAAGAGACATGAACACTAGACACTGAATAGTGAATTCAAGAGACTATCCAGAGCATATGAAATTAATGAAGTGCACAAATTGCTTAATCGGGGCTCTTGGAAGAAAGAAAAATGTATACTGTAAATAAATACATCCACAAGACAGACAAATACATGCATTCTGTATTGGGAACTCATATGTCTGTAACGTAGGAAGACATTAACACAGTTGACTGTCAGACATGCTGCTAGTGATTTAATCAGCTCTGTATATAGAAAAATGAAGCATCTATCAACCAACTCAATCCACCCGTTGATGAAGAAGCTTGGAAGGCACGGAAGGTAGAGGCACATTTCAAACCACAGCAAGCCTTCAATCCTATAGGTTCAGCATGGTTGTTAACCTTGTCTAGCTCCTTGTGTGCTGAATGCAGCAACACACGGCATCTTTTTGTTATGACGCAGGGAAACATAATGCCTTTAGTTATTGGGTAACAGATGTTAAGTAATTAAAGCAGCCCATTTCAAAAGCAATCATAAAATCACAGGGAGATGAAATTTGAATACATTTGAATTCCTACAGGATTCCATATGTGCTTTTTGGTTTTTTGTCCCATGTGTTTACATTTTTAGTAATTTGGTAAAGCTGAGCTGAGAACTGAATGTTAAACTATTTTTTGTTGATAAAAATAATATGATTCCTAATATACAACACTTACTTAATTGGAAAAAGTAAAACTCACAGGAAAAGGTATAACATATCAAAAAAGTGAAGGATAGGCTTGATGGTGTAGATTTTATTTAGCCCTTTTCTTCTCCCTGTGGACTGCCTAACCGCAGGAGTGCCTCTGCTCCCTGGCTACTTTTCTCTTAGCCCTGAAATCTCCCTGGGTTGTTTCAGCTGCAGTTTTTGTTTCTGCACATGCCCAAAGCTACCTTGATTTGAACAGCTATCCTCTGCCTGTACCAAGTAGGGAATTAAAGAAAAAGCATCCCTCCATTTTGGGTCCCCCCCTAGTAGGGGGATTCACACCAAATGTAATTCATCTGTCTTACCATCAAATGGAGTTAGAGCTTCCTCCTTTTCTCCATGAAACTGAGGTTGGAGCTGTCACCCACCCATTTTTGCTAGCCTACAGGTTGTGCCTATGGGTTGCTTCGAGAGCCGTCTCGGGCCTGTGCATTTCTGTCTTCTTGGGTCTGTGCCTCTTCTCTCCTCTGCTCTCCCCGGCCCCACACCTCAAGTCTCTCGAGCAGTGTCCGGCCTGGCATGGTTTTCTCCTGGGGAAGGGACCTGAGGCAAATTGAATCCGGATGGTCTTCCTTACAGCATAATAAGCTGTAGAAAGCTGACTGCATTGTAAGCTGTTGTACAAAAACCTTGATGTTGTCATCATCTCTGCTACTAACTGTGTTTTGAAAACAGGAGTATATGCTAGACTATTTGCAGTCCCATTTCACATGTTTAAGCTCTGAATAAATCAAGACTCAGAATTTTGACTGTTTGAATTTAGAGATTCCCTTTTGATGTTTTTGGGTGTCCCTAAGTTCATGCTGAAGGATTTGTTGATCACCCCTCTGAAAAGTATGCCTTTTTTCTTACTAATACACAGTTTCTAGAAACTTAGCTTTTGGATTTTTTTTTTTTGAATCACAGATTTCTAAAATGCAGGCACTGAATTGCTTGCTTTGGATGTAGATAAGTCCGTTCTTGAACTTTAACCCTATAAATCCAAACAAGAACACATTTGGTTAATTAGAAATCATCGTTTTAAATGTTGCCTCAATTACAAGTGTAAAACATAATATTTACGAGGAAACCTTTGTAAAAATACACAAATTTTCCTAAGAATTTTATTTATTTTCTTTTGAACACATTTTCAAAATTCTCAACTATTTATTTTGGTTGACTATGATATAAAGCTTTTCTTCAGTGGGACAAGTCAGTATGTAAATTATTCATGAATTTGCATGATCAGGGTCTAATTCAAAAGGCTTTCACAAACCAAAATGTCAAGAAAAAATATTCAGAAGACCATTACCCCTACACAAGAATCCAGGTTTTTAAGAGTATTATCTTGTCTGAACAGATAACCTGTATAGACATATCTATCCTTTTTTCATTTTAAGCCTATCAAGCTCATTTATAGTTTCATGTTGGTGTTTTTCTCCATAAGATCTTTCTTTCCGTGCAGTAATAAAAAGTTTTCCACTTTAGCATGCTCTGGCACCCAAAAGCAGCAAGAAACACAAGGACTAATCACTCACAAATTCACTGTCATGCCAATAAAGAGTCATTAAACCATTAACAACCAATAAATTGGCACCTGGCATTCTTCCTATTCATTTCAAAGGCAATCCACAGTTGATTTTCCAGCATCATGCAGTGGGATGCAAGGCTATAAATTGGCAGCATTCAGAAGCCTATTCTCTCAATGAAAGATGGCATCCACTGAGTGGCAGGTACTGCTGACACTCCCTGGATATTGTTATAAGTCACACTGATTAAAAAGAAAGATTGCTGTGGTGGCAGAACACCCTAGTCTATACTCGTGAAATAGAAAGATAGCAAGAATAGAATCTTTCCTATGCAATTTGCAGTTGATTTCTTCTTCAATGTATTTATTGTGCTTCAGATTTATTTCCAATAATATTTCAGTACAAAGGGGAAACTTTTCTGTATTCATCTTTCAATATCACTTACTTTAGAATGTTTTCATTTCAATCACAGATTACTCTATCATAGAAATTAAGCGGGGAAACTACAGAAATCAATAGAGAATAACCTTTTCTATTTCCTTTTTTTTTTTAAAGAACAAACCTTTAAAGCGATAATACAGTTCTTTATGAAAAATCAGCTGCATTTTTAATAATTCCTTAAAAATGTTTTCAATTTTTCAATTCAATTTTAGAAGCCTTTTTCAGGCAGGGTAAACACTTACATTGTTACACTGGAGGAATGATGATAAAATGGAATACTTAAGCATAAGACTGGGAAAAGACCATATTTTGGGATCCTGCAACATACAGACTTCAATTTATCACTGTCATATTAATTGCCAGATTGAGAAGAACATTTGTTCAGAGCTTTTGGAAATGGAGTTTGTTTGGAGGTTTTGTGAAGTGGAATAACTAAGTGAAGTAACTTCCTCTAGAAGCTCAGAAGGTAGAACTAAATGAATATAGCCAGAGCCACTAAATACAGCAAATTATTTTTTTAATTGCTAAGTCCTGTCTCTTTAGGCTTTTTCTTTTACTCTGCTCTTTCCTTCTGCCTGAATTGTAGTACCTTTCCCGGTAAAACCACAAATATATCAGAGACAAAGCCAGGTTTATTTGTATAATGCCTAGTGGTTTTTCTTCCTCAATAAAAATTCTAAACACGACGTATATATACTGCTTGTTATTTCAGTCATCTTTGTATTCTCTGAGACATGAATTGGAGGATTGTTTTTTCTCAATACTCTGAGGTATCATCTTAATTTGGTCTGCAAGGCTTTTTAGCTGTTAAAACCTTTTGTATTTCAAGTTGACAGTGAACAAGCTCTATAGCTATGAGAGAGAAATGTGTAAAAAGGTTATATGGCATAATGAATAGACAACTGATTTTTCTTGATTATTGTTATTTGCAGCCATCACAGTAACAGGTTAGTACAGTGGAGGAACTGAAGCTTGTAATACAATCAATTAATCTAAGGGAATGGATAATTCAGCTCATGTTTCTGTGTGAATTGCATCCAAGAATGGAGGTGGGAAGTAGTTAAGGTGAAATTGGCAATATTTCTAAATGTCCGACTTTAAACAAGGATTGTAAGCATATGTCAAAGGTTCAAGGTAGAATTCAGACAGTCAGCCTGGGGCTGCATATTGCTTTCCTACCACGTTTCTTTCCGATGACTCTCTATTGCAGTGTAGTGTATCTGTAACCTTGAAACAGTGCACGCTGTCATTTTACAGGGCAACGAGATGGTTGCAGGAGGTAATTTCTCACACTGTGCAGTGTTTAGGGTTTTGATTACCTTCAGACTCAAAAGGCAAACATGACAGCTGCAACATTGAACTGGGGTCTGTGCTCCAGATTTTAGCAATCACAACTATTGTTGGCATATAGCGGTAGTTTTTTCTAGACTTCCACATTTACTCATTGACAGTACAGAAAATATGACTTGAAGTGTTCTTAAAGCTGGAAGCATCTGTGTGAAATTTGAACTGCTGCTTTGTTTCTTAGTCTACTAAGGAGGCATCCTATAAGAGGGCACTAACTATCAAACCTTTTAATAATCGCTGTCACTGACTTCACTTGGTTCCCGTATGGGATTGTGGTGGTGCATTTCCCCCCTTCCCCTGGGCCACGCTACGATCTCAGGAACTCCTGTTAGGCCTTAGCCATTGTGTAACGAGTTGGGCGGTTGAGCGTCCCTTGACGGTACCAGGCACTCTTACGTGGCTAAGGTGGGGAGTGACACTGATCGTACCAGTCCTGATCAAGGTAGGGAACAAGAGCAGGGGATAATTTGTCATTTCTGACAGCCCTGAAGCATTCCCTACCTGGATCATAGCTCAAGTGGAACGATACCATGGTTACTGTGGAACAATACCATAATTACTACCCCGGACCATCTCGGATAGTGGCCAAGATGGAAATTTACTGATGACTAAAGCCAAACATCTTGCAAACCTATAAACAGCGGTCCCAAGGGAGACCCTTTGAGTTCTCCTTGCCTAGAGCCGCCCTCTGAGCGGGACGCCTCTCAGAGTTCACAAACTCTCAAGTCTGTGATATCTGGAGGACCACTGGGACCTGGGCTGAAACACTTCTCAGCCGAGACACTCCTCGGGGCTCAAGCCTTCACCCGTTGAGAAATGCCAAGGCATTTAATGTGAGTATTTCACAGACTCGAGGGGAATTTTTAACCAGTATCTTTATCTAGCTATAGGCCTTTGTCTTTCTTGAATTTATCTAGCTATGGGCACTTGTGTGTGAATAGATCTATATTGTGTGTGTGTGTATTGATTTAGATGACTAACAATAAGCATAATCTGTAATTTAGTAATTGTAGTAAACTTGATTAACTTGCTTTGTAACTGTTAAATTAGTCAATGATTAAGTGCTGTCAAAATCTTATGATCTACCTGAAAACTGTGAATGAACTTTAGGTCCGAACCTTGTGACTCAACGAGAGGGTCTTCCTTACCCTTTTTGTTCTTGGTCTTTCTATAAATCATTCCAACATAATTCTGACACGATTTTCCCTGTGTATACTTAATCCCTGTAATGAGTAATAGAGTGAACCTTGCCATTGAATTCTGTTTAGTTGCTCTTTTACAAATTTCTATTAAAATCACCTTTTGCTGATACCTTTGCCAGTGATTCTTTAAGTGGCCTCAAAACCACTCATTCGTGACAAACTGGCATAGTCAGCAGGATCCTAAATCAGTATTTCGCGACAGGGATGAACGTTGGACTTCTTGATACAAATATGATACAAATACTTAGAATGATACAAGTTGGACAGAAAAGGACAGATGTAAAGTCCAAGTATATATAGTTCTACTGATGCTTACACGGGCATTAGTTTATTATCCCGCTCTTTCTCTGTATATCTGGTTTTGATTATATACATGCAGGTTCTCCTGGATTAGTCCTCATCTCTTTCTCTATTGGTAACTTAGGTTACTTTCTCTATTAGTAACTTAGGCACTTCTAGCGCAGGGTCCTCCCTAGCTTCTCCCTGATTTATCAGCTTTATGTTCCAGATACATGTCAGGTGCATAGACTGAGCGAATGAGAAACTGTGGAATTGTGTATCACTTGGGAAGCTTGAGCCTCTGTAGTTGTAGGTCATCACTGCAGCCCAAACCTACCGTGTGGCTCCATCTGGACATGGACTCAGTGGTATGACTCAGAACTGAGAGTCACTCTTTTGTCAGGCGATGTGATGTTGGTTGCTCCTTCCCCTTGTTCACATCAAGATTGCTGAATTCATAGAGTTGTGAAATCAGTCAGGCTAGAAAGGACCTCAGGAGGTCTGTAGTCCAAAATCATGCCAAATTTTGGAGAGGACTGAGCTAACTAGGGTATTTGTCATGGTTTAACCCCAGTCGGCAACTAAGTACCACACAGCCGCTCGCGCACCGCACGCCCCCCGGTGAGATGGGGGAGAGAATCGGGGAAAAAAACGTAAAACCCATGGGTTGAGATAATAGGACAGCAAAGGAAGAGAAAATAATACTACTAATAATGGTAAAAGAATATACAAAACAAGTGATGGACAATGCAATTGCTGACCAATGCCTAGCCCGTCCCTGAGCAGCAATCGCTGCCCCCTGGCCAGCTGCCCCCAGTTTATATAGTGAGCATGATGTCATATGGTATGAATACCCCGTTGGCCAGTTTGGATCAGCTGTCCTGGCTGTGCCCCCTCCCAGCTTCTTGTGCACCTGGCAGAGCATGGGAAGCTGAAAAGTCCTTGACTTAGTATAAGCACTGCTTAGCAACAACTAAAACATCAGTGTGTTATCAACATTATTCTTATACTAAATCCAAAACACAGCACTATACCAGCTACTAAGAAGAAAACTAACTCTATTCCAGCCGAAACCAGGACAGTGTTGAACTAAGGCAGCTCTTTGTGTTGTACTGCAAGAACAGACTAAGCAAAGCAGAGAGATTCCTGTGGGGGACAATTGATAATTCTACTTCAAAGCCAAATTAAACCATCAACTTGTATGTCAGACTTTTGCTTTCCATAAGCTGTGAAAAAGACATGATTGTACCAGGTGCTGCGTGAGTATAATTTTGTCCTCTCCGTGCTGGCCTAACTTCATTCCATACTGTGACAATCCATACCTGTAAAAGCTTAAGTAAAGCATAAGTAAAGCAAAACTTGCTTTGTGGTTTACTGGTTGCCCCAGCTTTGGCATGATAGTTCAGCCCTTCTAGAGGCTTACTGGTGTCAAAGAAGAGGCATTGAGTATTAAATATGAGGTGGAGGGTCTGTCTCTCCTACATCTCATCCTAGGTTCCCCAGATCTTCAAATGCTTCAAATCTTCACTGCTTCACTACATAAGGTTGGTGTGCAGGCTTAGCCATCTGTGAGCTTGGTGATATTGAATGCAGAATTGTTTGTGCTTCAAGTTCATCTCTTTCGTTGGAAACTGCATTTAGATGAACTGTTATAAATCTGTCATTTCAGTCCCCTGTGTCCCTGTATGATTTTTGTATTTCAAATACTGAACGTTGAAATCAGGTCAAGTCTACATTGCTGCAATCTTCTGCTGCCCAAGTGTGATAGCCTTACCTCGAAAAACAGATACCCAGAGATGTTTTCCTTTGCTTATTCTGAGGTGGTTTAAGAAGGTGGTAGTCACAGGCTTCAAGTTTATGATAGCTCTTTCCTTCTATGCTGGCTTTATACACGTGATCTGTTGTTCTTAGGGTGAGTATGTGGTCATTGCTGATTTTTCAGGTGTTGTTTGTTGTGGCGTATTGGTAGTGGTGGTGGTTGCTGTCACTGATGTGGGGAATTGAAGGTGTTAGCCAGAATGCACTGAACTTGCAAGCATACAGAAACAGCTGTAGGATAAGACTGAGTGAAAGCAGGATGATTTCCAGGAGGCTGACTTTGTGCAATCAAAGCAGCACTGACTGGAGGAGATTGTGCGGACCTGTCTGTGGGCAATTTGCTCTCCTTGCTGGACATCCAGGTCATCCATCAGCTATCAGGGAGGCTAGTAAAGATTCCAGTATGTATTACAACAAATTTAGTTGAGACAAGACCCTTAATAGTATCATTAGGACATTTAACAGTTGCCTTACTGTTGCACCTTTGTGTAGTCACTACTGATAGAAGACATCTAGTCTGTGCAAAGAATACACAGCAGGAAAGCATGAAAGGTAGTATTTGGGCCACCTTGTCAGAAATGGACAAAGGTTATAAAAGTTGTGTTATATTATGAATTGTGATAAGCCAGCCCTTTGCCAAGCGTGAAAGAATTCCTTGAAGGTTAGGAGTTTGGGAGCCAAGATGTGAGAGAAGCTCTAGCTATAACTGTCAGACCTTCATGTCCCTGTGCTTTCGATGGAAAGAGCTGACTCAAAATTAGAGAAGAATAAAGAAGATTTGGAGACTAGTGGATATAAGCTGCTGGGATTACCACTAGGAAAAATATAATGCATTTCAAGAATGCGGCAATTAAGCCAAATCAAATTTTTGTAAAACAAGTAATGAAGAATGAAGATCTCTTTGAGCTAGATGCACAGACAGGATATAGAAATATACAGAAAACAGACATAGTTATTTTCTATAAAGATGTGTGACAACTAATCAAATTGTGAAAATGTTCATATTTGTTGTTTGTAGTGCACAGGCTAATAGAAGGACTTGGTAACCAGCATGTTGCAATCAGTGCAATAAGTGCTGAATAGGAGTATAAGGAAATACTCGAAGAGCTTACCCAAACTAAAGTATTCATGCAGCATGTGTGCTTTTTATATTCATGTTCATATGGGAGACTCATGTGACAGGATCCCATATCCTGCTTTCCCACAGTGATCCTGGCTGTTTGCGCAGCACGGGGTAATCTCTCCAGACCTCACTGACCAGTCTCTCGGTCAGCTATGCTTCGCAGATAGTAGGTGAAGAGCAGGACGAGCTCCACCCTGTCTTTCCAGAAGCTCAGTTTTCTGGATGTGTCTCTGTGTGGTGATCCCATCCTTGAGCTGACAAGAAAAGCAGATCCTGTTCCATCATCTGCAATAGGAGCATGTGTCTCATGCTGGCCATATGTGCAAGGAGTCATTAGGCTTCGCACACCTCATGCATTATATTAGGAAAAACCTGAAATTGAGAGGTGTGGGTGCACATTGTGAAGTAGAAAAGAACTACTAAAATGTTTAATGTGTTATTCTCAGTTGGTTTTGGCAAATCGTAAAGGACTGTGACTGAGTGCTGATATTGTTGAAAAATAAAAATTATGAGTGACATATATACACCAAAATCCAACTTCTCTCCATTTTAAAACTCTGTAAATGTGAAGAGGGGAATGACTACATGTGTGCACAGTGCTCTCCACGGCTCTTCACGCCTCTTGACCATCTCTGAGATGTCTGAAAAAGGGTGCTGGTATCAATAGACTGAAGTGTGTTGATAGTTTGAAATTTACCACACAGCAGAATGTACCTCAACCAAAAAATGTTTCACAGCACACAAATTTTAATGTGCTAAAAATGACGTATATCAATAGACAGGATTTTAGTCAGAAAAACTTGATTACGTGGACTTGCAAAGTGCCGTGGTGGAACAGCAGAGAAGTGATTCTGCTCCCATGAGATCTACGGAAGTGTGGGCAGGACTGGAAATCCTTCTGGAGGTGATAGTTTGTTCGAATTTAATTAAATACAGGTAAATGCTGTAAGGGCACCATGAGGGTGCCAACCTCAACCTGCAGGTTGGGCCACTGGGAGCGTGGGGGCCTCCCCAGGGCAGCCGGGCAGCCTGTCCCACCGCCCCAGCCAGGATCCAGGCAGCCGGGGGGCACCAGGGCAGCCCCAGCCCCGGGCATCAAGGCATTTCCCTGGGGATGGGCCAAGGTTGGGCCAGGACATCAACCTGTGGGTAGGGTCAGGATCAGGCCCGTGTGGGGAACCAGGGCCAGACACAGCCCCAGGATGGCCAGGCAGGCTGGGGGGACGGGGACGGGCCAAGGCCAGGGCATGGGTCCGTGGGGGGACCCAGCTTGGTGGGGCTTGGGGCCTGTGGCTGGGCAGGGCAGGGCTGTGGGCAGCTGGGCTGTGGCATCACTAGGGCAGGAGCTGAAGGCCCCAGGGAGCTGACACGGAGTCCTGGGCCATGGGCAGGGTGGGGGAGACCCCGGGGTGGGCAGGGCAGGGAGGTCCTCAGTGCTCTCAGGGCCCTGACAACTGCACGGCATCCAACATGCAATGTTGTTACCCAAACCGGATAGAAGTTCTTTAAGTGAATGGTAGCAGTAAAGAGCATGATACTGGTTTTGGAGTGCAGGAATTGACTTCAGGCTTACTCTCCTAGAACGTCTTAATGAACTGGTGTGCTATCGCTGAATCATCTGAAAGAGAGTGTGAAGTCTGGAGAGGGAAGAAAAAACAAGCAAAACTAGCAGGCTGATTGATGTGATTTGTGAGTAAAAATTTGAGAGGTACCCCATATGATAAAGGCAAGTATTATTAATGAATGACAGTATATTGTGACCTGGTGGGCTTCTTCCAGCACCTACTTAATGATCAAATTAGAACACAGATTATTTTAAAGGGAATCAGATTGTAGCCGTATTAATCTACAGAGTATCTGTAACACATAAATACCAAATTGGGAAGGCATTGGCTTGGATTTAGTAGATGAAGCAATGCAGGTGTAAATAAAATCCATAGTAGATACAGCAAGATAGGTGTAAATAAAACCAAAGAAATATGTAGGTTTTATTTAGCTGATGAATAAAAACCCTTTTGGATAGTGATATCTGCCAAATGAAGCATGCACTAATCCTTCTTTGGAACACTTAAAATGATTTTTAAAATTTATCAGTTCTGTATTTTTTGTCTATATAGTTATAATTGTCTGTTTATTAAAAGTTTGGGGATATTATATTGATTACGCCCTGTAGTGGCCCTGTATGTGTCATGATTTGCCTAAACAAGAGTTGTATCACTCCGGTCACACAGTCTTAAATGAAATTGTACTGCTCACTCCCACGAGGGTGTAGTTACACCGGTAGGGAGGTACTTCTGGGAGTTCAGTGCATTTCTCACTAGAGAGTCAAGTTATATCAATAAAATGTTTGCTTATGCTGGTATACCTCTATGCTCATTGGATGTTATGCCAATGCTGTATTTTCTAATCAGAAATTTTCATTCATATTTTTATGATCCTGTTCCTACTACTGCTCTCTCTGCATGATCTTTGTATCAGATTTAGCAATTGTGTGGCTGCAGAGGAAGTCAGTTCAGCAAACTCATCCAAGAGAGAATGAACGATCCCCCAAAATCAACAGTTAAATTCTGTGTCAGCTCTCTGAACCCATTCACCTACCTGTTGCACAGCTGATGGAGCTGATGCAAAGAAAGGAAAGGGAATACGCAGGCATCTTGGAGCCACTGACATAATTTTGACAGTAGCCTAAGGATACATGTAATACTAAATGACACTTGCAAAGTGTGTTTCTAACAGTTTAAAACTAAGCTAAAATTGAGGTTGCCATTGGTTGCTCTCCTTCCAGTCCTGCTCTGCTTCTGTCCTATCCTTTTGTCCTCCTATCTTTATGCTTATCTTGAAGTGAGCCAGGGAGCTAAACCAGCTTTCATAAGCCTTCAGCTGGTTTAGCTCCCCATACCGGCTCATGGCAATGTAAACTGTCACAGACTACACCCTGTGAAAGGGGGTGCCTGAGCGGCATATATCAAGTGGCGAGATACTCCTGGAACCAGACATTTCCTTCATAGCTCGTATGCCACATGCACGACTATTTTGGATTAATGCATGGATAGCTAACGTCCCTAGTTTGTTCTATACTGCCTGGTTTAAGTTTGCTTCCTTGTGCACACCCTGGGAATTCCACTATACACACAGAATCTAACAGCCAGTGGTCTACAGCTGGTAATTAGTACCATTTAGCAGCTGCTAAGCAGGATAATAGCCTGTTATCCTTGAAGATCTCTAATACAAATCGTAATGACTTGCTTACACGGCTTCTCAACCAGCTGGCATAAACTTGCTCTGCATGGTGTGAGAGTTACAAGAGAGACTGAGTCTTGCTTCATATGAAATATAAGTCAGCAGTAATTTGATTTATGCCAATTAAGTAACATTGGCATAGGATCAACATAAATGATGGATGAAACCGAGGGGATGTACAGTCTATTCTGCAGAAAATGTGTTGTATGCAAATTCTTTAACTTTTACTGTTACACTAGGGAAAAGCATGGGATGGCAATGATTTTCAAATTAAGCTGCTGACCACAGAATCAGTTATTTCGCTGATGTGTGTTTTAGTATTTATCATTTAATGACTATAGGATTGAAGAGTTGCAAATCTGAAATAAATTTAACATATTTAGTAAAATATTGTAAAGTTCTGAAACTTTTATTCAATTCTACAAACATTTGAATGTACAATTGGGTGTGTCTGTAGGAGAAAAGTTAGCCTAAAAATTACACCAGTAATTTTAAGAGCTTTCAAATTGACACATATTTCTAAGGTGAACCCAGTAGGGTGTGAGCTTTTGTAATTACTGACTGTAGGCTGCTGCTGATGTTCCTGCTGTTTTTAGTCACCTTTGGCAGGACCTCCAGGAGAACCCACACATGGGAGATGGATAAAATATGTATACAGAATGCAATAGGTGACCTAAATGCTAAGATACTAGGTTCCTTTTTTTTTGTTCTTTTTAACCTTAAAATAAATAACTCACATAAGCTAGTTGGAAGTGAAAGCTTTGAGAAAAGCCATATTTAAGTTTACTGTATGATCAACTACTTCCCCTAAGGTTAATTTTAGAGTGTTCATCTTGTGGTAAATTTTAAAAAGCTTTGGTTTTGTTGTAATTTTATCTCACTAACAGAAATTCAGAATTCAGTCAGGTCTGTGCTACCAGTTTTTGATGATACAGCTACTTTGGCCTGGGAAGTAGCTATGCTGGCAAAACCCCTGCTGTGCTATCAGCTATGATGATAGAAGCAATATTTTTAGCTAAGCGTGTGTTATTTTGTGAGGTGGTGTCGAATCATTTTAGCAACAGCTCATATACACAGGTCTTAGTTACAGTGAGGTAAAATCACAGCTTTATAAACAAGTAAGACAGACCTTACCACAGCAGTTTTCTCCCTGTGACCTGGCCAAAGCTCTAGCTCTGGAAGAGTTAATTCAAAATGCAGGCAGAACAAGGGATCACCACCATTGCCTAGTGACCCTGGGTGTGCCCCTTGCAGCAATATCTTTGGGCCATAGAACTGAATGGCTACTTCCAATCTTCTCTAAATTGCTGTGATTTACACCACTGTTCCACATCACTCTAGATATCATCAGTGCATGTATTTGCAAGTAAATGATATAAATTAGGGTCTTTCTATTTGAAAGAGAAACTATAAAGCAGGAAGGTGGTGGATACTGTGAACTGAAAAAGAAAGAAGACTTTAGGAATAAATATCCTAAAAAAAAAAAAAGAAAAAAGAGAGAGAGAAATCAGGTGTAGCTATTGCGTAGAGTGACCCACTTATTTTTAAATCTTGTTCCTCTGAAATGGTTTCAGAGTCTACACTGCTTTTCCATATGAATATCTCTTTTCAGAGTCTTAAAAACAGAGGTGCTTTGCCTGCCATATCACAACCTAACCCAGGTGTGTCACATTTGATTGCTGCCCATTGTCACTTTTGTGTAAGGAGATAAGTTAATTTGTATCACTGTGCTTGGGCACTGTAAGAGGCACTGTAAGAGGCACTAGCACTTTTTAGGCCACTAGATTTGTGGCCTTAATATTTTCCAGTGGAGGCACAGACTGCATTAAATTTCATGTATACTGTCCTGGTTTTGGCTGGGATAGGGTTAAATTTCTTCCTAGTGCTGTGTTTTGGGTTTAGTATGAGGAGAATGTTGATAACACACTGATGTTTTCAGTCGTTGCTAAGTGCCCTCCTAGTCCAAGGACAGCTCCCATGCCTACTGACTGAGCTAGGTACACAAGATGGGAGGGAACATAATCAGGACAGCTAGCCCAGCTGGCCAATGGGGTATTCTATACCATGTGATGTTATGCTCAGTATATGAATGGTAGGCGTGATCCAGGAAGTAGCGATCGCTAATTGGTTATCGTTGAGCGCGGGTGGGGAGC
>NW_009208513.1:15734-90901 GCF_000690835.1 Fulmarus glacialis
TCTTGTCCATTAAACTGGCTTTATCTCAACCCACAAGTTTTTCTCCCTCTTCCCCTTCCGATTCTCTCCCCGACCCACTCAGGGCAGGGGGAGTGAGCAAGCGGCTGCGTGGTATTTGGCTGTCTGCCAGGTTAAACCACAACAATATAAAAATGAAATGAAAGAGGGGGAATTTGCCTGAGAAGTTTTAAATTTAGCAGTTATTAAATAATCGTAGTCCCTAAACTCATAAATTATTCTGGCTATGTGTACAGTGATAGAAATATCTGCCCCACTGAGGGAACTGTGACCCTCCTCACAGATCTCATTGGAGTTTGACTTAGTGTCTGTGTGGCCCAGGGACATAACCATTATTTTTTATGTGGTTTTCCAGTTCAAGGTACCTCAGATAACAGGAAGGCTGTGCCCCTGCCCTCCAGAGCAACAGTGCATTGGCAGGAAGCTGTCAGGGTTGCTGAATGCCTGGGCATGGACGTACCATAATTGAGGGTTCAAGGCCTGGTGGGAAAGTAGCAGACGACTAGGCAGAAAGGAAGTGACCTGTCTTGTCATGTGCCTACCTGTGCTGCTTGAAGTTTGCTCCCACAGTGGAGTGATCAAGCCCCTCAACTGCTTCCAAGCCTGCGATCTGACTGATTTCTCCACAAAGAGAACATGGGATAGAACTAATGTGTATTTTGATCTGGGCATAACACTAAAGCTGGGAGAGATGTCGTCTGGGGCTGTAGGACTACTTCTGTCAGTCTGTTTCTTTGGTGGCTTGGTTTGTTTCTTTTAAAGGTAGTGCTGTGTTGAATGGAGCTCAGGAATCAGCCTGACAATTCACATCACGCTTTTAAATACAGCAGAGAATCAATGGCTCAGTTGCTCTGGGGTCATGGTAACCTGATTCCTGGCTGCCTGAAAAAATTATAAACTACAGCAGCTCTGCCGGGGAGGATGGAAGCATCAGCCCTATTCTCATTAGTGCTCTGTTCAAACAGTGGACAGTATACTTGGATATGTAAGGCTAACTTTCTCAAATTCAGCCAGTATGGAAAAAGTAATGTTCCTCTCTTCATTTCTGCATTCTGCGAATGGCATAACACTTAGCTGTCCAAATGTTATGCATATTTCCTTTATAGTTTGTTGTCTTTAATATTTATGCAGCAAAGGTGGGTATTTATTTCCAAGAGTTCTTCAGAAAATGAGAAGATGAAGTTTGAACAAGTTTCACAGATGTTGCCAGTGATCACTGGAAATATTTCAAGGATGGAAAAAGCAGTAGGATTACAAATCAGTTGTTTGAAAAGCCCATTAAGGGCGTGACTGCTCTGAATAACCACTGTCAAGCGATTGGTAGAGCTTTCTTTGAAAGAAAGCATCAGCTATTGCACGAGGAATGATGTGGTAACAGTAATGCTACCGTAAATGTGTTTGTTAGGTAAACAACCTAAAAGAATGATTAAATTACCAACAGTGTACTTGGATTTTAAAATTTAATTTTAAACTAATCATAGCAAAGGTGCGAGGTAAATATTTTTTTCTAAAACTGCATTAACCAAAAATTTATGACATCTTGCTTGATTTCATTTGCTTTTCTGATTAAGAATAACTTGCCAGAGACTGGCATTCATCTGTTCTCATACGCAGCTGAGTTGTATAGCAGGTGCCTTGTAAGTACCTTTGGTACAAGCTGAAAGTGCAGAGTGATTCTGAGGAATAAGAAAAGAGTACTAAAGGGGCATGAAGGTGGCAAGAATTCTAAGTGGCACATCTGTACGGAGTTTAAGATGCCAGCGTTGGACCAAAGGTTTGACTATGGAGGGAGTAAAGGGCAAAAGGTAACACTTGCTTAACTGATGGAAGTGGAAGGGGTGGAAGTATGCAATTTCTCTTCCTTCAGTATCACTTCTGTTGTCCAGTGGTTCAACTTCATGGCCAGTTTATGCCCAAACTGCTTTCAGCTGTTGCTGAAAGTGGTGGCTACCCCATTCTCCCTATTCATACCCATTACCCAATGCCACACGCCCAGATTGTTGATGTAGTTGAAAACTAATCTTTGCCTTGTGCCAGCGAGAGGCAAGCGGCAGAAACATGCAGCCTGAGGCAGGAGGAGAATGGGATAATCCATTCCAGCAACAGCATGGTCTTAGCTAGGCTTCTGCAGTAAGTCATGTTTCTGCACATAATGAACAAGTAAAGCCTTCCAGCTAGAGTTATTCCTGCTAAACTAAAGAGAACAAAAATAGATGTTAGCAGGAACAAAGTTTACACTAGCTAGCTGCTACTCCCCAGAGCAACGATTAACAGAAACATATACTGGTACTCTATATCCAGCACAGCAGATGGCCAACGGTTAAGTTTTAACATATGTTAGGCACTTTTTTTGTCTTTTCTGTTACTACTGAAACTGGGTTTGCTGTGAATGCAACATTGCCCCGCTCCTAAGTTTGCATTACCATCAGTAGCTGATCACTGGTGAGTTATTGATAGCCCTGGGCCCTCTGAATTCACCTTCCAGGCTCTGCTGTCACTTCAGATCTGTACTCCTTTTGTCTGCAGCACATAAGGCCATAGATAGTTCTACATGCCAGAGTAGCTAGATACTATTCAACATAGCACAGCATAAGTACTAGTTATTGCCATATATAAAAAAAATCTTAAAACATTACACAGCATAGTTATACAAAGCTAAACAAAACTAAAACGTGTTAGGTAATTGTCACCTTGTCATTAGCCAGTTACTATAACAGCTAAAAAAGTTAAAACAAAGCTCCAAGCAAGCCAAGCCAAGCCCAAAGTAAGCCTTACAGCCCTGGTCCCACATGCGAAGTTAGTATAAAACCCGTGGCTGGTAACAGGCATGGCAATACTGTCTTTACTGGATTAGAAGGCTACATAATAAGGCATAATCTAGTCAATGTGTGAGTGTGGAAAGCTATTCAGCTCACTGGAATAATTTAGTTAAAATTGTAACATCAGGCATATGTAAAAAGCTACCTTGATTATTATCTTTCTTTACTGCTGAGACTTTATAACTTCAATGCTTTCTAAGACACCTTTATTAGATATGAAATTAGGTGTGAAATTCTGCTCTAAGTACTTGATAATTTTGTGTGTCAAATCTAAAAGACAACAGAGAATGGATGGACCTGTTGTCGTGGTTTAACCCCAGCCAGCAACTAAGCACCCCACAGCCGCTCGCTCACTCCCCAGCGCCCCCCGGTTCTCCAGTCTCGGCTGCAAGAACAGACTAGAGGTTTTCCAATTTCTATTGACAGACAATTAACCTTAATATATACAAGTTGATAAAATGCCAGAATCCACCTCCAAATGATTTTTCAGAATACTGAAAGATAGGCAATAATTAATACTTAAATGAAGAACATTCCGTTTAATTGTTTTAATACCCTCCCAGCTCACACAATAATCTGACAGCCCTTAACAAGAACAGAGTATCTCTGTCAGGGACAGCATTCCATTTTACCAAACAAAAACTAGAAAAAAGTGAAGTTTTATTTTTAGCTACTGCCACACATTTCTTAATGAAACCCTAAGACAGAAGAGAGAAATCATCACACTGCTCAAAACAATCTGCAGTTGTACTTCAATAGCCTCAGCCAAGTTCCAGCACAGAAAGCATACGTTGTCCCTACCTGTGGTAGGACATGGGGCATTCCCCAAGAACTGCGGCGCATTCCAATTAATTACCACCACCTTTCTTGTCTTTATATATTTGTGGTGTTGGACTGTTGCATCCTGAAGCACAGAAGCCTGCCAATTAATAGCTAAACAGCAATTACGGCTATAAATTCTATCTAGCACGTTCCAATCAAACCTGTCATTATCTTGAATCCTTTGAGACCCACGTTGGGCGCCAAAAAGGACTGTCATGGCTCAACCCCAGTCCGCAACTAAGCCCCACACAGCCGCTCACTCACTCCCCCCACAATGGGATGGGGGAGAGAATCAGAAGGGTAAAAGTGAGAAAACTCGTGGGTTGAGATAAAGACAGTTTAATAGGGAAAGCAAAAGCTGCACACACAAGCAAAGCAAAACAAGCCATTCATTCCCTACTTCCCATCAGCAGGCAGGTGTTCAGCCATCTCCAGGAAAGCAGGGCTCCATCACACGTAATGGTTACTTGGGAAGACAAACGCCATCACTCTGAACGTCCCCCTTCCTTCTTCTTCCCCCAGCGTTATATACTGGCAGTCAGCCACATTAATGGGGCCAAAAACTAACCCTGCCAGGAGAGAGAAAAAAGAAAAAAAAAACAAAAAAACTTACTGGTTCAGTTGAATGTGGAGCTGCATAGGTGGGGAGAGCTGGCATAAGGGAAGAGTGGGCCATGCAGTGGATAACATGCCTTCCCCCTTTTGACAGCAGTGCAGTCTGTGAGAATACACCATAAAAACAGCATTTTCAAAGAATTATATACTCTCACCGATGTCATCAGTTAAAGCCTTCTTGAGAACAGAATTATGGCAGTTTAATAATTTCTGCAAATCACACTTTCAAGGACTAGCTGCCTTAATTGCCATATTTGCAAATGAGACTATTGTTGCAGGTAGAACCAAGCCATAGTTCACATTTTTAACCTACACACAGAGTCCGTAAGAAAGAATGATACATAAAAACATTATTAAGTGGCTGAGAGACTAAAATGGGTGGAATATTTTTTTTTTTCCCTGAAAAGCAGGGATGGAGGAAGGGGAACAACTTAGAGTGGTGATTTGTTCAGGTGAAATCCTGATGGGATTGGCAGAATGAAATTACTTTCGGAGCCTTAAGAAAACTTCTGTGCTATGGAATTCCTATTTTCTGGCCTGCTGAAGAAATAGCATAACATAGGAACCTTGAAAATATTAACTCTTCAGGAGGATGTTGTTGCACACCTATTTAAGGAGGGAGGATTTACCATAAGGTCTTTACTCACTAAAACCTGAGGTAGAGGAAGCATCTCCATATGTGGTCAGCAATTTGGTATTAAAAGAACGAAAGAACTTAGTTCTGAACCTTTATTTTTAATGATGTCTGTCTGTATGAGGACAATTGTGTACTTTAGTATTGGATTTGTGGATCTGAGAGGAGAAAGAAATACTTTGCTTTTTGTCATTCATCCAGTTTTCCCAAGGTTATGAAAATTTGTAAATATTTCTCCACCCTCCCACTCTGCTTCATTGCTTTTCATCTTGCTTGGCAGTTGTTGTACAGTTCATTTATTCCATGTTACTTAATGTCCCACTTCTACTTTTGGCGGACATGTTGGGGACAACAGTGACTTCTAATAGTAGTTAACTTTCAAAGTGGAATTTGCCAGAACATAGAAGTCTTTTACAGTTATGTAAATTAAATGAAGCAAAACCTTTGGTGAGGAGAAATAGGTACCATGGAACTATTCATAAAGTATGAATTTATACAGTGGTTTGGATTTATGTTTGATTTTTGAAGTTCAAAAAGAACCAAAAGATAAATGGATTTGTATAACTATTATAAATATTTATCGAATATACCAGTGTGTTTACTATGTGTGAAGTATTTAGTAATGATGATGCCACGTCTTTCACTTTAATTTTACAGGCTTGCAACCATTTAGCCAAATTTTCTTTCTTAGTCTGAATTTTTCTAGGGCACCTGGTCAAAAATCATTCAACACATTCAGAAAACATTGCTTGTGTAAATTGACAATATTTGAAAAAAAACCTGACCCCTTTCAAATAGGTCAACTGAATGTTTGAATGCTGTGAGAAGTTTAAATGTACAGTGAAAATGGAGTTGCAAGATATTCTAGAGAGAAAGAAAACACATATAAAAAATACATGGATAAGGAGGAGATGGTGTACATGAGTCTCTTGACAGATTCACAGAAGTTAGAAGAGCCTTGGGACAAATTTATGGCCATCCTGTAGGACAGACACTGCAGTGAAACAGATTTCTGGGGTACTCAGAACTTAAAATTACTTTGAAGACCTTTGCACAATTCCATCCAGGAATCTTGAGTAGGAATTAAAACCAGGATTTCCAGATGATGGAGGCAGAACCAGCTGTGTTCCTACAAGGAAACGTTATTGGCAGTTATTCTCCTGGAGCGAGGCTTCTTCATACCAGTTTAGTGAAGACAGGGTTGCCACGCCGGTGTGGATTCCCCTGATAACTTCTGGCATTGTTACTGTGCAGTTCTGTTCCAGGAATGAACACTGGTGGCATGAGTAAGTCAATGCTTTGATTCTGAGTGAAAAGGCTGTAAAGGCAATAAAGACCATGGGGAAAAAGTGCTGAATTTTCACACTTCAGTGAGCACCAATATAAAGGGTTGTGGTTTTCCTTGGTTAATAAGCCTGTTTTCATTTCAAAGGGGTTTCATACGTGTAACTGGGAGTGGAGTTTGACTCCAAATATAATTTTAAGAATTATACTGCATCAGTGATCTGACAATGCACTGGAAAGGTTAAATTGAGTACAGATCATTTAGCTTTGGTATCGTGATTAATTTAAAGTGATATAAGTTATGAACACTAGTTTCAATTATTTACTGAAAAAGCCAACAAATCTCATGGGAACTCTGCAAAGTAAAATAAAACCAGTTGATTGTGATTTTGCTCCCAAATGAACTAATCAGGTGATTGTGACCTTGAGATAGGGTCTCTCCTCCAGTTCTTCCCTCCTCTCTCCTATGTACACAACTGACATGCTCATCTGTTCACTTGAGAAGTCGTTGATACTGTTCATATTTAACATCATTATCAAAGGTCCTTTGCTTCCAGGCTTAGCCATTAAAATAGATGAGGTGGGAAATGCTGACATGATAGTTTTGAAATGTTATCTGAGAGGTTTGCATATATTATTAAGTCTTTTAATGAAGATGATAAAGAATCAGCCTTTTAACAGCTCAGAATTAGGTATATTGCTGCATTAATTCTTGTTCCTCTTTTCTTTGATATTTCAGTGCTACGGCTATTGAAGGATGGTGCTGACCCTCATATGCTTGTTTCCTCAGGAGGCTCCTTGCTCCATCTGGTAAGAGTGATTGGAGATTAGTGTTAGTGACTGTGGATAAATATGGTGGGATACTGAGTAGCAGATTGAGCATATTAACAAAAAGAAAGGCTTAGCAATAATTTTTTATCTACACTGCCATCCACGATGGTTATGATTACATCCAGCTATGCGTGTGAAATAAATGGTCGTTTTCAAATTGCTTGCAAAAGGATGGATCATGTCATAGGAATGGTAACTAACAAAGTAGAATGAAATGTTTTATTTATAAATTATCTGTGCAGTAAGAAAGAACAAAGGAAATATTGCTTGATTCCAAAGATAGAATTATATGGTTCAGAGAGTCACAGGTCCTATATGAAAAACACCATGATGTAACATTTTTCCTTTTGTTTTTGTGCATATTTTGTTGCACCAATTTCCTACATGTGGATATTTAACACATTATCTGCATTTAGTTTATCATTATTTGCATAGCAATTTAGATTAAGTAACTGGAAGGTAAAAGGAAAACAGTTTGTACGCAATGACCAAAAGAGAAGCAAGATGTAAGGGCACGTGGAGGAAAGACTAACAGGCAGACAGAAAGAAAATACTGCAGAGGTAACATTTTGGCTTTCTGAAGCCATTGCCAAAACTCGTCATAAATTCCTAAGTCTTATGATCCTTTACTTTGGTCTGTGATGCTTTAGTTGCAGACATGCTTTCTATTTGATGTGAAACTGTTTTAAGATATTTGGATCCAACTTTGTTGCACAATGCTGCTAAAGTAAATGTGACTTCGCAAATACAAGGGCATAATAGATCTAGTGAAAAGTCTGCTGGCAGAGTGTTTCATTTTAGAACAGTTGGATTAAGTTTCTCATAGTATGTACACAAAATAAAGCGATTTCTTGACGAAAAAAAGGATCTTATAATATTACTGGATTCCAACACACCTGCGACCATGCTCTTGCAAGATGTAGTGTTTCCCTTATGTAATTAATCTGTGTTTTCCATCTTCCATGGCCATGCTGCTTACCAAGGACTTCGGGAAATAGAGGCCTAGGTAAGGGGAGCGTGCAGTAGTGAGTTGGAACGGAGAAAATTTAAGTTCTCTTTTCTCTCCTCCAACTATTTGCCTGCTGCAAAGGTGCTCAATCGCTCTTTAAAAATGCAGCCCATATGAGAGGTTATCTTTGGGATTCCCAAAATTGAGGCATCCAAATCTTATCCTGTGCCCTAGGAGACAATCTTTATCTTCAGTGTGGCTGATGTGACATCTGTCTCACTGGCATTTTAAAACAGAAGAAAGAAAAATCTATCTTTAGGGATTTTAGGTTGCTTTGTCTAGTTCAGCTGATGCACAGTTTTCAACTGCAGATAAAATCTGCAGTTGAACTGCGCCTTTTTAGGTTTCTTGATCTTCTGTATCACGCCCCAATTCACTGTCACAATCAGTATCTCTCCACTGGTGCCTGCTGCTTCACAGGCACACATATGCTTCAAAAGGAGGGAAAGCTTCCTACAGTAAGAAATTTGCAATAGAGAACTGTGTGTAACCTACTGCCTCAGTTTCATCAGAGTTACTTGTACGTATTCATAATTCATTTACAGGAAAATGCTGGTCCTGTGGGAGATGGGGCAAACCTGATTTCAGTGGAACTTGGATTTGACCCCGATTTGGGAACAGTACAGATAGGAGAGGAGAGTCATGATACAGGGAAACAGACAAGCCAAGTTTATTTTCGTGCAAGAACTCAAAATAGTAATTCAGCATGGATCTTTATTTTATTTTTAAAGCCCACTCAGATCCATTCTAAGTACTAGCTTTACCACTATAATTCTATGTAAGCTGCTTTCTCCAAAGGGGAGCTAATCAGTGTTTATTCTTTCCAGTTGTAGGGTAAATGTTTTTATTCTAGAATCAATGGAAAATATATTTATCTTCACATTTTACTTAAAATCTGATTCATGATATAATTCCTTTTTCTTTTTCCATTTCTGTTAACTTCCAAAATGTGATATATTTCTAAAAAAAATCAAATGTGACACTTCACAAAGATTCTGTTGCTATCTCTGTAGACCTTATCCCAGTAAGGTTGAATCTCAGGGAAGCCATGAGAGCTTCAAAGGTATTCACTGAACTCTTATTAGACTCCATGAGAGGAGAAGTACAAAAAAAGAGAGTACTTGCCTGAGTTGACCATTCAGTGGGAAGCAGATAGTGTCATATCAATTCACGCAGGCAATCACCCAACCTGCCCTAGTAACAAAGTATATGAGTGCCAATTTTCTCCTGGAACTTTGACTGAGATTGCCCAATTGCTTCACAAAATCCATTAAACAAGAATCAAGGAGCATCAGCAATTAAATTGCTGCTACAAATCTAGGCTGTTTTCAAACTGGTAGCTAACCACAAAAGGCTCTATATCTATTAATACACAAAATGGCTCAGTGACATCTGTCATTTATTTTTTATGGAAGCTCTCCAGAAAGTCTTTTGCTTAACAATACCTTGAAAATGTGATTGGTATGAGATTATGTTGATCTGTATTATAAAATGTCTTATCTCTCATTTGTTAAAATTTGAACATTGAACAGCTCAATGTAAGTTATACAATGAATGATACTGATGCAGCAAGACAAAACTTCTGTTTCTAGAGCTGGCAGATAAGTTACAAGCTAAAGAACTTAATTTCTGTTCTATAATTTAATGGTCAGTATGTTTGGAAATAATTTAAAGCAGGACTGCTTTTTAGCCCGATAGAGTTTAATTTTCATCTTCTGAATTATCTATATTTATGATCGCAGTAGTACATGCAGCTCCTCCATTCAGTTGAATATCTCAGCTATGTCTTGACTTCACAGTGGAATCCATTTAAGTACTTTTCCTTCTTGCCCTTTTCCTCCAGTGTCCTAGCTTCCATGCCAGATAAATACAGACCAGCAAACTAGATGCCATGGTGTGGTTCCACATGCGATACAGACATAACAACATAATTATTTAACCCTCACTTGCAAATTATCTGCAGATTTCACTGTATTTGTACTCTCAGTGTATATGTGTGGTTTTTGGGACAGAGAAATATTATACAGCTTTAAATATTGGAAGAAACATAGATATTAAGGATTGTATTGAAAGCATTTAAGTATCTAATACAGAAAATTAGTCTCCCTGTAACCTCTCTCCGGTGGGGAAAGAGAGAGGATCCTTCTCTAAAGAGTTACTGAGATTGTATGTTAGGCCAGAGTTAGAATCTTAACCTAGGTGCCCTGATTGTCTTTTAAAGTATTATCCATAAGCAAAGCACATCCATAAAAAGTCACAGATGTGACAGAGGAGTAAGCTCAAAACAATGTCTAAGCCAGCTTCTTCTTCTCTGCCAGAATTAGTGACCTCCATCATCAAAACAAAGAAAGTATAGAAACACACCCACACACATGTGTGCAACCCTCTGCCCCTGCCCCCAACACACCTTTAGCGTGCAGAGTATTTATCTGTCAGAGAGACTTGAATAGGAATCAGTTAGTGGATTGGAAATAGGAGCGGGTATGGAGAGGCATGTATTATTGCTATGAACTGCGTAAAAGGCAGAAGTTCACATATGTGTGGACATATGTACATGTGGGTGTACATATACTTAGATGTGATCATCATGCACTGATGTCTGCGCACTGTTTTGGAATGACAATATTGAACAGAAAGAAAGCCTCATCTTTACTGTAGATTTCAGCAGATTTCATATAGTGCTTTTTCACAGCAAATAAGGGATTCTGTGAATCATGCACATGGAACTTGTAGTCTCCACAAAACTATTTCTATAGATTCATCAGCTGTTGTCCCCTGCAAAAACACACAGCTACAGTGCGTCATCTGCTCAATTTAAATGTTAAATGGAGCAAAAATTGTATGTAATAAATTCAGTTGTACACTGAGTAAAACACCATCCCTAATCTGCTCTTCTTTCTTCTAGTGTGCCCGCTATGATAATGCATTTGCTGCAGAAATTCTGATTGACAGAGGAGTAAATGTAAATCATCAAGATGAGGATTTTTGGACATCAATGCATGTAGCTTGTGCCTGTGATAATCCTGATATTGTCCTGCTACTGCTACTAGTAAGTAAAGCAATCCAATGCATTGTGTGCTTGAAAAGGAAACAGAACGTAACACCGTAAGGTCTGAAACTGCTGTATGAATGCAATTTATTATTACCAATCATATCAATGAAAGCATATATTGTGTTTGTTTGTTTCTTGACATTGTTTTCGTGCTCAGGATTTTTAGAAGGCATTTTTAGGCCTTCAATGACAATAGAGTATAAACATCAATGTCAAGTATCTCCTATCTCTTCCCTGTGGTCAGGAGCTTATATCTCTGATAAACACTCAGTCCCAAATGGGATATTCGGATAATTTCTTTTCTCTTCTCCTTGTCACTTTCTGTTAAGGGTTGAGTTCTCAAATAATCTTATGAAAACCTCCTTCTTAAAAGCAAGTGTTCACTCAATTACACTCAGTATTCATAAAGAAGTGTTTGTGGACATGGTCAAAATGAGGCCAATTTAATCTAAACAACTTTGACATTTTGAAGTGGAGTTTACCCAATATAGTAAGAGATATGGCATTCAGCCTTTGTGGAGAACAGCTTTGTTCATGTTGTGCTTCCATTCCTAGGATCACAGCTTCTAGTTTTACACCATGGTATTAATGTAGCTCTTTCTCCCAGTTCATTTTATATTGCTCTTTAAAACAGTAGTGCAGAAACTGTTCACAATCTGACTTACGGTTTTCTAATCTATTTGTGTAATTTTAAAATTTTTATGTTTTTAATAGGTTGTTGCTTTCATGAAATCACTTTGGGAGGTTGTCTAGTCCAATTCCCCTGCTCAGACCAGAGCCAGCTGCAGCAGCTTGCACATATTTCCAAGGATGGAAAGTCCACAAACTCGCTGGGCAACCTGCACAGAAAAAAAAAAGATTTTTATTAGGTTTAAACAGAGTTTCCTGTGTTTCAGTTTGTGCCTATTTTCTTTTGACCTTTCACTGAGCACCACTGAGAAGAATCTGGCTCCATCTTCTTTAATCCCCCCATCAGGTATTTACACACACATAGGTAAGATCCGCCTGAGCCTTCTCTTCTCAAGGCTGAAGAGTCCCAGCTCCCTCAACCTCTCTTTGTACGACAGGTGCTCCAGTCCCTTCATCATCTTTGCAGGACTCACTCTAGTATGTCCATGTCTGTCTTTTACTGGGGAGCCTGCAACTGGCGCCTCACCAGTGGTGGGCTCTCACCAGTGCCTAGGTCTGCTGGCAATGCACTCCAGGAGATCTATGGCCCTCTTTGATGCGAGGGTACATTGTTGGCTCATGCTCAACTTGTTGTCCACCAAGTCCTAACTGCAGAAGTATTTTGTGTGGGAAGCTG
Source organism: Fulmarus glacialis (assembly GCF_000690835.1). NCBI lineage: Eukaryota > Metazoa > Chordata > Aves > Procellariiformes > Procellariidae > Fulmarus > Fulmarus glacialis. Next base: position 28,125 of record NW_009208513.1, read on the forward strand.
TCTAGCTAGACAGTAGGAAATACTGAAGAAAAGAGTATAGCCTAAGTTTTGTCCTTCAAAATAGTTAGTTGTCTAAGATCATCTTGCAGGGAAGTATCTGTCTCTGCTTGAAGGTAATAGCTGGGAACACTGTTCTGGCTCTGTATACCTGTACTAGGTCAGTGATGGGAAGGGGGGCTTTTAAACAGTGTGATACTGATTAGAGCCCTCTTGGGCTTTTGAGGACTTGAGTCCAAATGCCTCCTCTTCTAGAGAAAAGTCAGATCAATGTCTGTCTTATCCCAGAAGAGTATTTCACTAGACTGTTAGATAGATTTCATAATGAAGTTATTTTCTTAGGAATGCTTTGGTGCTTAGTTGCTAATGCTAAAGCATAATCTGCAGGTTAAGTAGCATCCACAGAGATTAATGTGATAGTTTACACCTTAGAGGTATTGTTTCAGGCTTTCTTGATTACACGTGAGCTCTTTCTGAAATATACAGATATTCTTTCTTCTAGCACATATGCTTCATTTTATAGAAAACCAGGTAAATAATATCCTATACTAAATTAGAAAATAGATGAAAAACAAAATCTTTTATTCAGTTCAGAATTAGCGATATCTTCCTTTCCTTCATCTCAGTTCTAAATTTCTAAGTTTCAACCTTTATTTGAAATCAGAACAGGTAACTCTTGAGGGTTTTCCTGTATAGACTCTAGTTCCACCACACCAAATTGGGAAGAATTTCTGAATGGAGAGTTTCTTCCCCAAAAATGTTGTGTTCCTCATAAATATGTGTTGTGCTTTTGAATTGCTATGACAACTTTAATGAAACAAAGGGTTTTTTGGTTGGGTTTTTTTGTGTTTTTTTTTAATAACCTATGACTCATTGCATTTAGAATCTCGTAAGTCAAAACTATCATGTTGAGTTATACTTAGTGGAATATATGAGTGTGTTGTATTCAGTTAGAGTGGCACCACAAGCAAATAGTCTTCAGCAGTAAAGGGGATAATCTTCTGATTTTCTTCAGCATAGTGAGTTAAGGTAGTATGATTTTGAGTTAGAGACTATGCTAACTATAATGTAATGCCATGTTTCTGAAAGAAGTGCTATGACTACTATCTGACCTTCCGTAAATGGCATGGGCTTCACCAAAACCTTTGTTTGGAACCTGGAATTACTTTTACTGTGTCCTGTGGTTGCTTCTTCCAATCTGTAACTTTAGTTTTAACATTGAACTGTACCAGATCTTCTCTGGTAATCTCTTAGGATTCTGATGGCCTCTGAGGCTACACCTGCTCTAGAAAACCAGAAAGAGGTGTCCAGGAGTCTTCCTGGGTGCTGGACCACAATCATCTGTACTAGCAAACTGTTAGAATGTCCTCTGGCATGACTTTGGCATGTGCCATCTAGATTCCTTCCAGACAATTCCCTGGCATGGTTTTGAAGCTGGAAAGTTCCAGGGGCCAGTTTGTATACAGCTGTCACATTGTAGAGGCTAAGAGTCTTTACTGGACTAAACTAGGTCTATTCCATGCTAGCTGGCTTCAATGCTCTAGAGTTTTCCCAGGTCCATTTGTTTTAATAGTAGAGATACAGTCTTTGTCATGCTTGGAATGTTGTTTTCTCAGCTTTTCTATTACAACCATAATTAGGTCCAGTAAATGTACAATGCAATGTGTATAAATCTGATTTTCTGTTCTTAGTGCTTAAAATGGTATTGCTTACCTAACCACAGTCATCAGATATGTTTGGTGGGAGTATCCCATTCTAAACATTGTCACTACTCTTTGCAAATAAAGGATAAAACTTCCAGAAGGTGATATTTTATCTCTTGTATTACCTTGATCTGTTCAATGTATATACTTTTGAAGCCTGTGTATCCTTTGGATTCTGTGGGTACTCCTAAATTGATAAACAATTAGAACAGAGGAGCTCATCTATAAAAACTTTTGTATTGTGGGAAACCCTTGTGATGCGGGGAATTTTCAGAAATACTGAATGCTGTGCTGTTGTTGGCATTAGTAAGAACACATGAGGTTATACAGGGCACTTCTAAAATTTCCTCTACCTGTTTTTGCAAGAAGCCCAGTGTATTAAAAACTCATTAAGTATTTCTACCCAGGGTTATATCCAAAATTATTTTTCAACCCCCATCATTTGAATGTTGTTTGATTTAGTCCCTGTTTATTACAAGCTGTCTTCTTCTGAAGGTTCTAAATATCTTTTGATAACTTGGGATAAATAGGTCATCTGATATATTAAAGTTTCAGTAAGCAGGGGTACATCCATATAGATTTTTGCAGGTAGTGTTTGAATTTTCTGTTATTTGCATTAACTTCTGATAAATTTGCCCGCATTCTAGGCAGTCAGCACTTTTTAAGGCAGAATTTCCTTGACTACATAAATAATAACTTTATGCTCTCCCTTCTCGAGTGGGAATAATAAAGAGAGTATTGTGGCAGAGAAAGGGAAATATTCTTAGGTAAGCAATAGTTTTTGAACCATGATATTAATGCTATCTTTAATAACATTTGACAAAGTGAAGATGGAAATTGGGTTGGAGGGAAGTATTTTTCACAACCCTGAACTGTCTTTGTGTGAGCATTTGATATTAGGAATTACTTTGCCTTGAGGTTAGAGTGTTTCATGGGCCATGTCTAATGTGTAGCATGAACCTGGATAATGCTAATAGGAGCCACAGGCAGCTTCTATTATGCCACAATTTTTAGTTGGAAGAGAAAATAACACTTCATGTACCCTCATGAATTACTTTGAGATAAATATTTCTTCTGGATTGACTTTACAACATAGACAATGCCATATTATCTCTTTTAAAGATGTGAGCTAAAAGGTAACAGCATGGTCCTTAAATTGAGACCTGTGCAAATTCTGATTCCTGGAAAACTGTCATAGAGGCCAGTGGAGGTTTCCTCAGTGAGGACTTCAAAATGTTTCCTGAAGGGAAAATAGAAAAAAAGGTACATAGGGTATATGTAGATCCCAGAAGGCTATTAATGAAGACTTAATTAAGCATGCCCAGTTTCTCATTTTATCCCACTCTTGGTGGTCTTCATGTTTCTCTAGCTCAGACAAGATAGTGACTTGTCATTCATCAGCTTAGCTGTGGTAACTCACTATTTCTGTCGTCTGGTAGATAGCAAAGACAACAGTAAAGCTTAATTAGCTGAAATGTCTTTCACTGAGAGCTAGGAGGGGCTGTAGCTGTTCGTAATGTGATAATCTGCTATCGTGTCCTGTTGAAAGACTATTGGAATTGTAGGCTCTGTTTTTGGAATACATGCAGAATGAAATGCTTGAAGCTATTTCTTTCCATCCCAACATTTTACCCAAGGTGGTATAGCTTTCCAGGGACATATTTATATCTTCTCCATTTTGTAGCCCTCAGCAAGCAGGGGGGCATTGGGCAGTAGAGCCAGCAAATATATCCCATGTCTGCTAAGTAGTCAGCCAATGAAGAACTTGCCCCTGAGGCAGCTGCTAGCACATGAGGAAATGTAGAGATCAAAGGTAATCCGCAGAAGTCTGGTTGCCATACATGCAGATCAGATGGTAAAGGTCAGATTCATCAATCGTTGCCTGACTGTATCAGTGTTGGGGGCTTTCCCCTTGGGATAGGGAACTGTTTCTGTGGATGTTGTATGAAGGAGGATCCTGTAGCAGGTTGAGGAGACTGCTGAAATGCCTTTCATTTAAGAACAAAGATGCATAGGCTTGTATACATTTGTGCCCGTATGAAATCTCCAGGAGTATGAAAACCAAGCAGATTTATTAGAAGTATCTGCTCTGTCTTGCCTCACTGCCTTTTGAAGGCTCAGGACTGGACACACTGACAGCAATTCTGTCAGGTTGGGGTGTGTTCCTGTTCCATCATCTCTGGACACATTGCAACATTGTATTTTGCATTAATTTCTTGTACTGGTTTTTACATTGAATTGAAACACTAGATAAGATTTATAACTTAATATCCAAAGTGCTTTGTCCTATTGAAAATGCTACCTGATTTACAGGCTGTCCAAGCACCAGTACTTGGATACTGCTCGTGTTTTGTTATCTGGAGGAAAAGTGTTTAGTCCACTCTGTATCACTTTAAATGGCTGTAGCTTTAAACTGATACCCATCGCTTGCAGTCTAATTGTTCCTCCACAATATACACTTTCTAGCTTCAAATACTTTTAATTGATATGTAAGAGTGGTCAACCTTCACTTTACTTGTGTACTATTCAAACTACCATCTGATATAGTAACATGAATACTGTTGCAGTTTAGTAACTTAACCTTAGCTACTCAGGCAGTAGGGTATATAGATAAAAATATCATTTTGTAGAACCTTGCTTTTTCTTTTTCTCTTCATTTTTCTTCAGTCTGACAGTATTATTTATTATCATGAATTCTCTGCTCTGAGAATCAGCAGTGGATCATTGAAAAAGCAAAGGAGGTCAAGCTGTTCAGCTGCCCCACCTCCCCTCAGTTCCTCCACCCCAAAGCATTTGAAAATTAAATGGAAAAAATATAACTGGTCAAATCCTGATTCATGTTTCTGCAATTCTGTGATATATTTAGTTCGATCCTGACCCACTGTTTTCTCTCCATTTTTGGAACATGGTGTTTAGGTACTTATTAAAATGTTCACAATCATATTGAGCTCCTATGTTTAGTTCCTTTTCTCAAGGTAACTATGATTGTGTTACAAACTACAGGTTTCTTTATGACTTGCTGTTACACTTTAATTTCAGAGCATGTCACAGGTAATTCATCACTGAGCTATATTGTTGGGCTCACACATAACAAGTTGATAGTTATGAGTTTTCTTTTTTAATGTATCTTTGGTTTTGTTCTTGGGGGTTGGTTCTTTTCCCTCCTCCCCACTGCCAAAAAGTCATGGAATCTTTTGATGTTGACTGACCTAAAGTTGAAAGCAGCCGAGAAAAAGAAAGCAGGTGAAAATGCAATTTTATAGTGTAATTTTATAGTGTAAATCATCAGGAGGCACCTTTCAGTGGGCAACATGAATATAATGTTTTCACCGTCTATAATGCAGATCTTGTCAAATGAAACTAGGGAGGTGGAGACAGTATTCTAGTGTTTGTACAGCACTTTGCACAGTGGAGATTTATTCTTTCATTGACCTGAAGGCTTGACTGTAATAAACATGGCAGTTAATTAACTAGAATGGCAGAGAGCAGTGCTACATCCTCAGGAATTTTTACATGTAGATAATGGAAAATTGGGGAGTAGAAAGACATTCTTAGTATATTCTTTTTACTGACCTTACTAGGAAAAGCAAATGTAAGTACTGTCTACCAACCAATTAAATGTGTTTCATCGTGTGCTTTTTGGAACCTAGAATTGAAGCACAAAATGCAATTCTGGCATAGAAGGCTAAAAGTACAATTGTTAAAAAAAATCGAGGCTGAATATTTTTTTCTCTCTCTCCTCTTTTTAAGAACTTGGGAAAATCTGTGCTCAGCAGTGTGCAAAAGGGAGTTAGGCTCAAATCATTCATTAGATTTACAGTCACCAACAGTAGACGAGCAGTGTTAGTTAGACAGAGTATTTGAACAGTATAATGCTATCCACTGTATGTGTAATCCAAATTTGCTGAGCCACCTCTGCAAAATTCTTTATGCCACAAGAATAAACCATATGACATGACACTGATGGAACATTAAAAATCAAATAGGAGGAATATAGAGAAAACCAGCTACTTTCAGTAAGATTGAAATATGATTTGTCCTTTGAGGAGAAGACATTAATATATTATTACTTAATATTTCCTCAGTTCAGGGGATAATTTTTACAGAAATGATAGCGTCACAGTATAGACCTCTCACTATTTCATATAGAGAGATTTGGGGAAAAAAAGAGTTTAGTATAGGATTTGGTTTTTGCATAACATTAAAAGGCCATCTCTAAATGTTTCTGTGATTTTGGAGTTAGTTTTAGAAGTGTTGGACCCAATTAATTTATTTGAATTAATGAGTGTCAACTTTGTTGGACCGAAATTGAAAACAGTATTTCGTTCATGCTGTATTTTTTAGCTAGGTTGACTGGATGTAATTTTAGAGCGTATCAAGTAACTTCAGGGCCAACTTTTCACTGAGAGCTAGACTACACTTACAAGAACTTTTGGTAGAAGACAGTGAAAAAGTTTCAAGAAATACTGGTAAAATGTGAAAAGTGTAATCAAGTCCTCTGCTGGGTTTCCAGCTTGGGAGTTGAATTTTATTTTTTTCTTTTAAGCCACATAGCTTTCTCTTATCTTTACCAACTGTGTCTATTCCTTCTCTGTCTTTTTGTAGCCTGGCCTGTTGCTCAAAGTGTAGGTCTGTGACATACTCCTTCAAGTCCTTGTGTTCTTTAGGATGTCTGTGTTATCTAGAAACGTCTATCTTCCTTTGTCCTCATTTTCTTGGGCTCTCAAATTGTTGCCAGACATATAGAGAAGGATTTTGGTGCAAAGACGGTGTTCCCAGAGGGTGCTGGGTCTTCTAGGCAACCACAACAAAAACAAATAACAGAGTATGTGGAATGTGGAGCTTGCTAGGGAAGAGGTGGGATGAAAGGTGGATTTTGCAGTCTCCATCTCATTACAAGGAGCCAACATACTAGAAAAGTAGTGTTTAAGGCCCTTCAAGGGTAGATAGTGGTGTTTGCTTCCTCAGCTTGTGCTTGAGGTACTCCATGCCTTACAAGCCATGTGTTGGAGAATCTGGTGAAGTTGTGTATTAGATATGTGGATGGAGGCAGTTTTTATCACACTACAAACTGGGTGCTAAGCAAAAATCTCGTTTATGTGGAGACAGTACAGCTGTGTCTGTATTCTTGTGGCCTCCAAAGGTATATGAGATTGTCTTGGAAGGGCAGATATTCTCTATACTGGCCTGTGTTTGTCCTTATCTTAGTGTGATAAGAAATAATTTAAATTTATAAGTTGTAAATTGACGATTTTATTTCTAAATCTTCTCACTCATCAGAGTACTGAAGAGCTATTTGGATTTTCAGTGCAAATCAAGCAATCAATAGAATTAAGCTATTATGGAAATTTAGCTTTCTCTGTATTGAAACTTAATGATTCTACAAAAAGGTCATTACATGCTGCATAAAGGAAAGAATATAGAAGAAACTGCAGAGAATATGTCATTAAACAGAATATGATTATGCAAGTTCAAGCTCAGCCATCTGAACAATTCCACTCTCTTACAAAACACAGACTAAATAAATTAAGTGCTATGTAACATTTCATAGCTCTCATCCAAAAGCCCAGCACCTTAAGTGTAGTGCTGGGCTATTGGTGATGGCAGGACATCATCCTCTGATTTTTTTTCTGAGTATGCTTGAATGTCATCTGTCCAAGTGTCATGAACTGCCCTGACGCTGTTCAGCTCATGAAGCCTGATAGGGTTCTATTTAAAAGCCTTCCACCAGCACTGCCGCATTTTGGCTGACAGGATAAAACCTGAGTGTATTCAATTAGCCAAATTTGAATCCAGTACTAGTGTTAGTTGAATGTTTTAAATCTGACTGCTTCTTCACTTACGGAATTTATTAGTTATTTCATCTTTTCCTGGTTTAATCCCAACTTTTTTGATAGACTGTTCTGTATTTTCTATAGGATGCCTACTTTTGTTTTTAATGTAAAATCCCTTTTCCAAAATCAGATAAGTTCTACTGGAAAAAATTACAGGAACAGATTTACTGGTGGGAGTAGAAAGGAAGTCTTATGGGGCTGTAACTGTCTTTTCACCTTCCCCATACACTCGGTATGGCATGTATCTGAAGTCATGTAATCAGAGAGCAGTTGCATAGTTATTTTGCCCTTGTTCTTTGCAGCTGCATCAGACTGTTTTAGCAAGCAGAGATGAGTGATCAAAATGTCATTAGCTTTAGAATTTAATGAAAGATCTTTCATAGTTTCAGAAACAATTAAAGCAGAATAAACAATTTCTTCCTCAAACAAAGTAATTCTGCCCTCCCACTCAATCTTGCTCAATATGACTTCCTTCTTTGAGTCAATATAAGAGAAAGCAGTAAAGGGGAGAGAATGAAGAGCAGTTAGAGGTCGGGAGGGAACAGTGGATAACAGTTTAAAGTACAAAGGAACATGTGGCCTAAAAGAAAAATGATTCTTCTCTCTTTCTGGAGGCAGTTGCCAATATCTGGTAGTTGTAAGAAACCTTAAATAGAAGTCTTCTATATGAAAGCTGTGGGCAGCTATTTGAACATTTTCTTCACTTGCAGTTTGCAGAGGTTGGTGGATGTGCGATGAGTGTAGGAGGGATCTTCCAGAGCGTGTGTACTACTGGCTTACAGCCTTTCATCATTGCTAACTGAGCTAAGATAGAACTAATCTAGGTGAAGGCTCTTAATGAACTCATCAAGGTGAAAGCTATTAATGAGTTGCTGAACACCAGATGGCAACATTCAGGGGAAACTGTAGAAATATTAGTCTTTCTCCTTTAAGACTGGGAAAAAGGGATGAAGCTAGCTAGTGATGCAGCACTAAAGGTGGTCCAAGGAGAGATAAGAACAGGAGCCTAACTGGATACAGCAGCTTTGGAAAGCATTCTGTCTTTGAGCGCCATCATGAGAGTAATGAGATAGCCTAGTAAAGAATGAGGATAATATGAAAGAAAATCATCGGAAACTTCCAATGACTGAAGAAATAACCAGTGAAATAGAATCTGCAGTTCACAGTACAAAGAATGGTAAAGCAGGGAATGAATCAAAACTCTTTTTACACAGGAAGTAGTCACAGAAAGTAAAACCTGTCTTCAGACATAAGACAGTGATTTTGTCTGAAGAGTCTGTAAATGCTTATTGGATGGCTAGAAATCACCAAGAACTCCATGGATAACAGTGGGAGAACTGAATCTTTCTGGTCAAGACCTCACAAAGAGAAGTACTGCTTGCTAGCAGAAACATCATGAACTGTAGGAATTGGCTGACAGTAACACTACTCAATACTAATTTCAGATGATATAGAATATAGCATATTTAAAAGAAGATGACAGAATGTAAAAGATTTATCTTATTAAAGAGGGGGAAAGAGAACATGAACAATAATCAAGAGATTTAGTTGCCAGTAAAAATTATTAAGTAAAAATTAGAGGTTGTTAGCCTGCACTATGAGTTGGGTGCCTGGCTATTCTTTAATACATTTCATGGATGGGAATAAGGAGTCAGTCTAAGAGGAGACATGGTTTTAAACAACAACAGCAAAAAACTACACACACACACATCCGCCCACCTCCAGGTACTGGCAGAAAGTACCTGGATTTTAATTTTGGAAAACATTTGGGGTTGAGGGGGATACTTATAACATACACCAGTGCCAGTAACCAGCAGATCTGTGTAATTTGGAGTCCTTAGCATCAGAGCGTTTCCAGAAAATAAAAATTCCTGGAGGTAAAAGAGAGTTAGACCTGTTGGAAAAAATAACACCCCTATTTTTGGCTGGAGGAGGTCAGGACAAATATGCCAAGAGGTGGACTACATGCACAAAGATGGGGAATTTTGGATCAGCTTCACTGTAATTCCCTTGATTCCCAGAGAAAGAGGATAAAGAAATGACAAGATAATGAAAATCAACATCTGGTTTTGTTCTTCAGTAAATACAGTTTTGTGTTACGAAGAAGATGGTCTGGGAATGTTCCACCACTGAGGGATATTTGTAAAAGCTGAGATTTATTCTTTATGCCAGGTGGCCTCTGCTTGAATCAGTGACACAATTACCCTGTGAGTCGCTCTTACGGAGTAGCTAGGGAATATGAGGAAAACTGTTACCTAAATTAGAGAAGTGAAAAGCTGCCTGGTAGTCAAGAACTTGGTAACAAGACAACAGCCTAACTATTAAGAAAGAAACTATGGGCCTGGGAGTTACTGGGGTTTCTTTAAGATTGGTCCTACAATGCTATTTTATTCAGAGTTTTCAGTGATAACCTTGGGAGGAAAAATATGAGTACGGTAATGAAATATACTGATGACAAAGCTGCGATGCCTTATCAATTCAGGTGAGGATTAGAATGTTGTGCATAAAATATAGAGTATCTTTGAAGACTTCAGTAATAAAAATGTGTTGAAATTTAAGTGTACAAAGTACAAGGTCATGTTCTGAGCTATGAGTAACACACATTTCTGTTATACGCTCAGGAATAATCAGCTGGAAGTAAGGAAAAAGACCTCAGAGCTTTGATCAATTGTAAGATGATTACATGCTACAAATATGTAGCTGCCAATAGGGAAAAGAGATTCTTGGGTTTGTCAGAATGAAGGTGTTTCCAGTAGAAACGGAAAAGTGTTGTTGCCACTGTACAGCCTGCAGTTAACTATATACAGCCATGTTTGAGAATAGTAAATTATACCAAGGAAAACTGCAAAGATAACAGGGGAATAGAAAGCCTATCTTATGAGAAGGGTCTAAAAATAATGTGTTTAACTTTAAAAAACCCCCAAACAAATAAAAACAGAGAGGTGGTAAAAATTTCTATAAATATCAGGATAGAGGAGGAGGTAAAAAGAGCTATGAAGCCTGAAGCCAGTTACTACTGGCATGAAAACAAATGATTATAAAATGTTCAGGAATAAACTTAAGACAGAAATTAAACTAACTTTTCTGAATGTTAGGAGACATAGTTTGGAAAACAGCATTCCTTGCAGGAGCAATAGGGGACAAAAAAGAAACCCTAATTGGCTTTAAAATTGATCTTAAAGTTGTGAATGAGATTATATGCTATGTGTTTACCTGCATTATCAAAGTAATGCCTCAGGAGATCCATTCTAGTATTACATTCCCACATGACATCTGTTCAGAGGGCTGTGTAGATATAATTATCCTGGTTGTGTGCTTAAAATAATAAAGTAACATACGGAGAATATTAAAAACTATATTTTTGTGAACAACAGCAAATAAAGTTATGTGGTGGATATTTGATGCCCGTCAGATTGTGGCTAAATTTCTATGGCCTGAAAACAGGCAGGAGAAAAGCTCATGGAAGAAGATAATTCAGAATGAGAAGTTAGACATATTAACTACCAGGAAAACATTAGTGTTTTTCAAGTATTTGAAATAATTTTGGTTTTTTAATATACTGTTTTCAGATGCTTGAAAAGAAAATGCATAATGGGCAAGTAGTATGAAATCAAGGCAAAAAAATAATAAAGAGGTTTTTTCTCCAGAAAAGAAACCCCAAGGCCACAAAAGATCAGATGTATAGTCTGATGGTATAGCTGAGAATGGTATTTAGATCTGTAATTAATTGTGTGCCTCAGCACTGTTTGTAAACGAAACTGCAGACTGGTTCATAAACCTGAATATTATCTCAATAAGGGGTATGAAAAGGACAACATGAGAAATGTGCCAGTGAAGGAGCTTGATTAATCAGGGAAATAATTAAAAGAATTTTAAAGAAAAAAAAAAAGTGCTATAAGACAATCTTTTGGTGACGTTTGCTTGAAATTATTTAACAGTTCCTCATTCTTACTGGTTTCCAGGTTTTGCCAGGAGCTATACAAATAAAAGAAATATTTGGAAATGAAAAATTTGAATTTGTGAGGTCTGGTACAGTGGTCTTCAAAGTGGAGGCACACCCCAGGAGGTGTGCAAGATGATTCATTGAGGGTATTAGAACTTCTATTTATATTCATTTTTTATCAAAAAAAAAAAAGAAAGAAATTAAGCTTTCCTAATATTTAATGTATTGATGCTGGCACCCTCACTCCATCCATGGGTCAGAGGGTCCTGTGTCACGAACGGTAGGTGAGGTATCCTGGGGGAAGAGTGGCTGCTCCACAATGCAGAGGTGTTGGCAGTGGTGCTCTCACTCGTTCATCTGCTTGCAGCATATTGCGATGTATTGCGGTTTGTGTATGCCTGGGTACGTGGATTTACGGATTATATTATCTAGTTTTAACTAAACTAACCCTCACAAAATGGACAAGTGGCTTAAAAAGATTCCTGCAAAGAAACCACAGGTTGAAGATGATAAGGCTGATAGTGACAGCACAAGTGAAGAGGAAAATGGCAGAGCAAACACTTCTCCTAGTCCTAGTATGAGCTCTTCATCATTACGAGGTAAAAGCACTGCCGGTCTAATCCAATCTAATCAGCAATGTTTAAAGTCATGCGATACTCAATACAGTATTTTACAAAATTTCACTAAACTTAATGATAAATCCTCAGAATCCTCTTTTGAGGCTTCTTAATAGCGAAAGACAAAAAGCCACATACCATTGGGGACACACTTGTTCCTCCTACCGTAGTAAAAATGGCTGAAATAATGCATGGAAAACAATATGGCAACAAACTCTAAAATGCACTCCTTTGTCAGCAAATACAGTTGGAAGATGTGTAGAAAACATCGCCGAAGATTTGAAGAAACAAGTATTAGAACAAATTACACAGTGTGGGAGGTTTGCTATGCGGTTGGCTGAAAGTGCAGGTGTTTCTATAATGTCCATATCTCAGCTTATGGTATTTGCTAGATTCTGTTTCAGTAATGAAATATATGAAGAACTACTTTCTTGTGATTCACTAAAAAAAAGATGTGCCAAAGGACATATAATCTCAACAGTAAATGACTTTAATAAAAAAAAAGTTTTATGGAAAAACTGCAAGTGTAACCATTGATGGAGCAGCTGCTCTGGCTGGACTAAGAAAGGATTCTGGGATAAGGTTACACAGCTGGCACCACACCTGAAATTCACTCACTGCATCATTTGTAGGCAAGCTATTGCAGTCAGGAAGTTGGACCCAGAAGTGCGCAAAGTGCTACAGGATGTCATCAATTTAGTTAATTTTATAAAAACAAGACCTTTAAATAGTAGAATCTTTACAATACTTTGTAACGACATGGCAAGTGAGCGTGAAATTCTTTTGTACTGCACAGAGGTTCGCTGGTTATATCGTGCAAAGCGCTTAAAAGAGTTGTTGAACCCTGAGTTCCACATTTTTCTTTTAAAAAAAGACAAATATTCCAAATCTGCTGACCATTTCTGTGGTGAAAAGTCACTGTCAGTAGTATGCTACCTAGCAGATACTTTTGATAAAAATAAGCACACTTAATCTGTCCTTTCAAAGTAAAGGTGATGGTTTAACAATGAGTAGGAAAGTAAGTGCTTTTCAAAAGAAACTCACACTATGGAGAGAGCATTTTGAAAAGATACCTTTGGAAACATTTCCATCATTATATGATTTTGTTGCCGAAAATGATGCATGTTTGTATCTGTACACTGAAAAAACTTGGGAACAGAATTTCCTAATCTGTTTTAAAATGTTCCAAACAAAGAGCTTCAATGGATTTTGAACCCTTTTATTAGAAATAAAAATGCAGCACCTTCTCATTAGTTTGCAAGAGCAAGTGATTGACATCAGGGAAGATGGAAATTTCCTAGCCAAATCTCAATAAAAACCTTTGTTTATTTGGTAGATGGGGTTGAAAAATTAGTATCATGATTTAATAAGTGCCACCAACAATGCACGTCTTCCATTTGGATCTATATATCTTTGTGAGTTATCTTTTCCTGCTATGACAGACATTAAAACCAAATATTGAAGTAAACTGAACTTAGAACTAGACTTTTGAGTCACTGTATCATAAAGTGTTAAACCAAAAATTTAAAAAATAATGAAACATATTCAATCAAATTGTTCTCATTAAAAATATTAGAATTAATAACAATAGAGCAAAAAGGTTTTTTACCATTAATACATAAAATAAAAATTATTTTAAAATATTCTTTATTTCACCTTTAACTCAACCTTTTTAATTTCTGTTTTTGTGTATGTTTTATAATGTACATAGTATATTAGTACCGTGGTACGTGTATATAATTTATAACAAATATACATATATTGGGGGTGCGTGCTCAAAAATTTTTTGCTGATGTGGTGCACAATAAGAACAGTTTGGAGGTCACTGGTCTAGTGATTAGAACAGTAGCCTGGGATGTGAAAGACCTAGATTAGTACTGTGTAATGTCTGTCTGTACTAACTGGGGCTCTACTATCAACCTAGCATGAAGTTCAGCCAGCTGTAAATCTACTAAAAAACGTATATTGCTGTCTCTTTTGAAGTCTAAGAAAGGGAAATCTACAAGGAAAGAGATGGTTTTGGCAGCTTCATGGGTTGAACAGCTTGTTTGCAATGATTTTCAGTGTGCCATTGGTGTTAATGGAACAGGACATACATGTGTACTGTATTTCCTCTTATGGGGACATTTACCTACCCAGATATATGTCACACACACACACTCGCCCAGTAGTAAGGAAAGGTTGCATTTGCCTTTTTGTTTAGGCACTCCTGAAAAATATGAAATGTTCAACACAGGTGACACTCCTTCAGTTCCTTCTTTCTCCTACCTTCTTTCTGTAAGTAATCATGTTATTCACAACAACCATAACAAGCCAGAAACATACATCTTGTCTTTTGAGATCTCTCACCATCACCCTTTCCTTGAGACTAAGAAAAATGAGTATCTCACAGAAAATGACTTAACCTTGCAGCATCTCCAAATTTCTGGTAAAACAGAACTATGACAAGGATGGCAGATATGATTCCCAGATCTTACAGGAATCTTGTCAGCTGCTGTCTTCTGAAAAAAAAAAAAAAAAAAAAGGAGAGAGGGATATTCTTTCAGGTAAGTTGATACCATGTTGTTTATTTAAATAGAGCTGTCCTGCAATGCTCAAAAAAAGCCCCAAACCAACACCCTCCCCCCTCAATCTTATATGGCTTTTTGTGTGTTTTCCTTTGGGAAACATTGGAATGAAATATCACTATGGCATAGTTTGTAATGCATAATTTAGAAGGGCTTGGGAGCATGAACCTATGAAAAAAGAACCATCAAATGAATCTTCATGAATTCTTGAATTTCTGAGTGAGCTAGTAGGGGAAAATGCAGCACTGATACAATTTATCAAAAATTCAAGGGCAACTTGTCTTGATATGCCACCATAAAGACTGATGTGTAAAATCATTGAAAAGAAAACTGCTGCAGGAAAAACTGGTTTACGTATTGAAAGCAGATGGTTTAGGTAAATTATAACAGTGCAGGGTTAGTGGAGGTAATAAATGAGGTGACATGAGGGTCAGTAAAAGGCTCATGTTTGCACATGTTTTTGAAGACTTTTCAATTAGAATAGGAAAGGTGGAAAAAAACATTGACTTCCCAAATCTAGAATAATTGGTGTAGACTATGTACGAAAAAGTAGGTAATTCAGTTCAGTGAAGAACAATATAAGATAATGAGACTGGGATGCATAATGAAGTGTAGGAGTTAAAGACGTGAACTGAAAAATAGTGGGAAGTTGGATGTAGGGGTTTTTTTTGTTTTTGATAATGAGCTTGAGCAAGATGTGGTTGCTGTCTGCAAGGATGAAAGGTGAAAAGGATGTTGGAAAACGTGTATAAAAACTGGAATATGAAAGCACAGGAAAAAAGTGTCTTTTTGTATGATTTGTGAATAACAGCTGCATCTTCAGCTATGTAAAAACAAAAATTTATCAAATCAGACTTGCCTTCATTTCAAATGACTCTCATTAGAAACTATGATATATTGCAAACTTTTAAAACACAGTAAATAACATTTTTCCAAAAAGTTAAAAGATGGGAAGTATTTGTTCAATTAAAATAAATACTGCAAGATTACTGATACTGCATTTCTTGGGAAGAAGGATGTTCGTTAAAATTATGAGAGTATTGGAAGTTGGGATAATGTATTTTTTGGGATGAAGACCAGAGAATGATAAGGGGATCATTATGGACAAATGTTGCTGGGCAAGGTGATAAGAAGATGATAGGTGCCTATCACCTCATCATTTACTGCTAAGATTACACTATATGAACACCAATAAAAAAATCTGTCTGATAAAACACATAGATAAATCCTTGATTTGTTTCAATTTTGTGTAAAATTCTGACACTTTTCCAGTATGTGCATTAACTGATTGAGAGTGTTTTATGCAAATAAACCTGGAATCTTACGTTTGATTAATATATAAATGTCAGCTGTGGTTATGCTTGTATTGGTAGGAGTTATAAGTGTATGTTTTCCTTTTCATATAATCGATGAGAAAATTTGGCATGGGGTGTGTATTTCCCTCATAGTTGTTTCAGGATGCTGCAGTCCCACACAGCAAGTTACTACTTTTTATGGCTGGAAGTTTTTGATTTCTGCTGCATCTCATCCGTTACCCAAGCACAGGAAAATAACAGGATAATCTGCTTGTCTGGCAAGTTCTCTAATTACACGCCGGTATTCTGAGAAGCCGGTTCTTCTTATTAAGATGACTGGCATACTAAACTTCCTAAATACATTTGGTATTTCACACAATGACTTGTTTGTAGAGTGTATAGGTTTAATTACTAACCAGCAGGACAGTGTCACCCTGAGTGCAGATTAAGCTGCTATACAGTCCCTTCCCTGCGCACTGGGAATATGATGATGTTATCAATCAAAACAATGAATCTGTCTCATAACAAAAATGCAAATTAACTGAGTTAAATTAGCAGTTTCGTACTCTTAGTTCCTTATGTGAAATGAATGCATTTATCTTCGCAGAAACTGTACACTCTACACAGCTATTATTTATTACGTACTGTTTAATCTCTTGCTTTTTATACCAGAGGCATGTAGTACAGAGTTTTCTTTATTTTTACTGTACATGTATATACATTAATGTAGACTTTGACTTTTTCTCTGCATTAGTAAAATGGTAATATCTAATGTCATGTCTGAAGTAGTGCTATTTATTTCCACGTGCCATTTGAAGCATATTTAATTTACAGATATATATATATTTGTGAGTGCGTATGTAATCTCAAGATGGACTGGAGAACAAAAATCAGAACATTCAGCATCTGTATTTTCCAAGTTGCATAAATACAGTCATGGATATGACAGTGTGCATAGACGGGAAGAAAAGACTAGCTTCCCACACAGAGGGAGTAAGGAAAAGACCATCATGTTAAACAGGGTCTTCAGTTTTGCTCCTAGTTAGATTTTCCACTATTTATGTTATTTAATTGAGCCTGGAAGCTACCAGCTCCTCAAAATCAGCTTCCAATCTTTACTGAGCCATCAAAATCAGCTTCCTTTCTTTACTGGTCCATGTGGTTGTTTTGTTTGTTCTGCTTTCAACACTGGTGGGTCAGGGTCGGAAACCCTTTGAGTGAAGCTACTAGGCAGAACTTTCCCCAGCTGTTTTGTTTGGAGTGTGTGTGTGTGTATATATATATATGTATGTACGAATACTTCCCCATATGTATGCATGCATATATACACACACACACACAACTTGGGAGGAAACATGTTAGTAAAAGGGAATATTTGCTGTCCTGTTTTCCTATTTGTGCCCTATACTTAGCAGTACTACAGCTGATAGTCAGAGGATGCTTCCTACCTGCATTTTGCCTACAATAAAATTGTGCCTTACCAACTATCCAATGTTGTACACAAATGATAGTCCTTACTAACCCCAGGGAGTGATTTTTTTATTTCCTAATATATGAGATTTGGTTGACCTTATATAATTACAAGCTTTATTAATGGTTATAAAGTAACTTTTGACTCTAATTGTAGTGTCAGATTTAAAGATCTTTTGACAGGGAATTCCAAAGGCTCACTCCTTGCTGTGTGAAGGAGAATCTCCTTCTATTTGTTCTAAAAATAAAAGGCAATAATTTCATAAAGTGACCTTTCGTTGCAGTATTATGAGACAGGGACTGATCATTTTTCTGTGCGCCTGTCACAATTTTTAATGATTACAATTAAAATAAAAATGAAAAGAAAGTATGCTCCTATATTCTTATCAGAGGCATTCAGTGCTTGAATAATTTCATTTTTTTCCATAAGCTCTGCTTCTGATGGGGAGTGTGCAAGTCCCATGTGCACAAGCAGATGGGGAAATTTTAGTCTTTAGTCATCAATGCTCTTTGAAGGTTCCCTTCTAATTCCCTTTTCTTGCCAAACAATTTGAAAGCTGGCAATATCAAGTCAAATGCCCATCCTTCTGCACTTCAACCACCCTTTTTGTTCACCTCGTTCTGACCTTTTGCATTTTTGCTGCATTGTCTTAAAAATAGAACTGAATGCTGTTCTCAGCAAAGACAACTTTTCTTTGTGATACAATATCACGCAAACAGATTTTGCTATAATTTTTTATTGTCACTTCTTTAGTCTACCTCAACTTCCAGTATAAATACTAAATTACAGTGAGAAAATATATTCTGAGATTTATTCTCAGTTTTTTCTTACTTTGAAAGAAAATTGTTTCCTTAAAAGAGTTAAAGTATGTATGTCTTAACTTATTTTTGTGACATTCAAACTGGTCCATCCAATTCATATAATTATCCCAATTAAACTTTTTTTCTTGCATACTAAGCAAAAAGAAGGAGCTTCTTCATGCTTTTAGCACCCTCCCGATACCCTAGTGCCTCATCTTTTTGCCTCTCTTTTAAGAAGCCCTCACTAAAAATGTGCAACAGGTACTTTGACCCAAGAGGTACCTCCATAAACAAACAAACAAGCAAACAAACACAGATATTGTTTTCTTTTTGTCATGCTTGGCTTTGGAGATGAGAATCATGGATGTATAATTCTTCACTAGCTGCTCTTTAATATACTTTTTTTTTTAAAGGCAAGGCAGTTTTTTGGCAGGTAGAATATTGAAATACTGATTTACATTAAGACAGGCGCATATCTTGAGAGCAAGACTGGTTCCTGTAATTTTTGTTTGAATAAAGTTTATGTGCAGAGACTGGAGAATTGGATGTTTAAACTCATGGCTATGTGGGAGCCCTAGTACTGGACTTGAACACATTCTGCCCCAAGCTTGTTGATGGAAATCAGTGTCACACCAAAAGCCCTATAGCTTCATTTGCCCTACTCTGTGGCTAAGGTAAAGTGTCCCATTCCTGACCTCACATTAGCCACCAAGAGCAAGAGAAAAGATATTCTTATGGCCTCTTTCCTCATAGATTTAAAACCAGCAGTGATTACATATGAAGAAGACATACCAAGGCTGATACAATTAGTGTTCGAATTGTATGGCAAAATTTGGTCATGCATTTGAGCTACAGATTTTGATTATGTTAAGAATGATTGGTTGAAGTTGTTGGAAAAATACAGAATGAAGTATGGAAGTAAAGAAACAGAAATGGATATAACAAAAATAATTCTGTCCTTCTAGTTTCTAATCAAACTAACTTGATGATTCTGCGTGTTTTCAGAGATTTAGGTGGGAGAAGAGAGGAAATAAAAATAATCCCTTGAGGTAAAGCTAAGCCAAGGAAACCAGATTTTATTTAGCTTAGAAATTAAGACCCTGAATTCCAAGAAACCTTGGTGTTGTATGCTAGGAGTCAAAATATGAAGAATAACCATGAAAGCTGGCTTGCCCACTAATTAAGATCCAAGTAAATATCTGTATGCATTTAGAATTAATAGAATGTTCCCAAATCCTCATCAATGTTGTAGTGCTAGGGCATGGAAATTATGGTAACTTGAGAAATGTACATTATTTTTTGTTAATTAGCTTCTGGGTTAGTAGATTTTAACTTTTCGTCTCCTAACTGTATGCTTAGTTGTATTTTACTTTGAAAGATGTTATTGAAAACATATTGTACTTCTGTAGCGTTATCAGAAGTGTTCAGTACTGGAACCGAGTGGGATTTTATTTGCCTTTTACATGCCTTCCAGCTGATGGGGGAATTTAAGTCCCCATGGTGCACAAACAGATGGGAAAATGTTGGTCTTTAGTTTTCAGTCAGCAGTGCTAATTCTTTTATCTTCTGAATGCATTAGTCGAACAGACTATGCCTGTCAAGCAATCTGCAATATGTGCCATGACAGTCTTTTTTTTTTTTTTAACTCTACTGAAAATCTTTTCTTTGAACTGACATTGCCTACATTCTATTAGTTTAAGGAAAAAATGCCTTATTCATTAATTAAATGATTATCAAAATGGTTGTGGAACTTAATGATTTTAAAGTACTATTTTTATTATTTGTGTGAAGTAATTCAACAACGAAGATGTACGTTTTCAAATACAATTGGGTATTTCTGTAGGCATTGGTGATCTTATATGTGTACATCTATATGATGCTTTTTATAAACAGCCACTGTATTGGCACATTTCTTTATCCTTTCTTAACGAATGTGTCACAGAGGTTAAGATGTCTGGGATTTTTGGAACACTATAATGTTCTTTATGCACATTGGCATGCATCCATAAATCCTAATTTCTAGATTATAACAAAAAAGTCTGTTCTGGCCAGGAGTTAAGTTGCATATTCAGATGTTGGTGCCTGTTTCTGCAATGTGGAACCCAGAAGTGCCGTGAATTAAAAAATTGTGTCCACATGGCAGCTGAAATACTTTACTTATAGGATGAGTGAATTTCCAACTTCTCTGACTGGTCTAGCATGTAGCTATGAGGGAAAAAAGTAAGTAGTAATGGCATAGCATAAATTTATATTAATACAAATACATATGTTTTAGCAATTATATAAGTGTATTGGCATAAAATTTTTGGTACCGAGTTACCTTCTGATTTCCTTTAAAGTGTCTTTTTGGAGATAGGCAATCTCTCCTCTTCAGTTTATTTTATGTGCCCAGGGGGCACTTACAAGGCTCTGAATTGAGCTCTGGTTCTGTAGGCTGTGTTGTCACAGACATAAGGGATTGAGCTTTGTGTTTGTGTTTCCATGATGTGGGATCAGGCATGTCGAAAATGAATTCAAACCTTTACTTATATCACAAGTTAAGCTCATCCAGATGGCAGACAGTTCCTCCTTCTCATGAAAGAATAATTTTGGTAATGTAACAGGCATGGGTTTATAGACAGTAGCAACTCTTACAGAGTTTAAAGCCCTGAAATAGAACAAAAATTGCAGACAGCTGATCAACAGTATCTTTCCTCTGTGAGAGGTGAGAACTCCTGCTTCAAATGAGCTGCAGGTAACCATTGACTCAAGGTCATGGAAGAAGTCCTGTAGCTGGTGCACTGGGCCAGCCCAGTTTACAGAGCTGTGCTCTCCGCAAGTCCATTTAAAAGGAAGTGAGAGCTATTAAGGGAGAATTTGTTTTCATGAATATGGCTTAGCATGATGCCCTACTACGAAGGAAATCAGGTGAGCAGGAGGATTTGTTCCCTTCATTTTCTCTGTAGCTACACAAGCCCATGTAAGGCATGCACAGAACATCTGTTAGTGTACCAAATTGCAAGCATGATAGATGCAGTTAGATCTTTTCAGTTGTTACTTGGATTTGTGATCCACAGATTTTGCTTCTGAGTTGCTTATGGAGTTTGGGTTCTTGTTCAGATTATTTTGCTAAGAGACACTCTGGAAAGAAAGGAAGAAAATATTTTCAGTTTGGAAATTCCTACATGATGAGACTGCTATTTGCATTTCCTCAATACTTTTAAAAGTTCAGGTTTCAATAAATAAGAATTTACTGAGGAAAACCTATTATTTTGGAAAAGTTATGCCTAGGTCTGGTATCCATTACGGTTGAGAGGTGGTGGTGTTTGGATGTGGAACTTAGCTACCTGCAAGTAACTTAACTGCCTGAGAGAAGTTACAGTTTATTATTTGTAAAACATAGTACTTTGAAACTCAAGTCATCAGTCTTGACTTACCGAAATTCCCATTTAATCAAAGATCAGGTGTGTCCCCTCAGGCTGCAGTGATGGAAACTTCCCTAAAAAGGCTTGTGAAATGTTGCTTTTGTACAGCTGAAATTTTAATATATGTGTTTTCCTTTGAGATATATAAAAGAAAAGAGGCTGCTAGGATTAGCTGTATAGCAGATATCCGTATTTGGGGAATGGTTTTCTGTCAGTCCCGCTCCTGTCTTCCATAAAGGGAGTATGTTGTCTTTTTTTTCCTTTTCTTTTGGCGGGCTACATTAAGGATCATTAAAGCCAAAACAGAAGCTAGAGCAGCTTTGAGGTGGTTGTATTGTATGCCATGGACTATAATGGAACTTGCATTTCTTTATAAATGGCTTATAAACGTTTGTGATGCCTCTTCTGTTCTCCATCAAGCCCAGGGGGAGGAGGAATAAAAGTAAAAATTTAGAATAGGTAAGCTGCATGGTAGACTCCTAGTCCTGAATCTGCTCAGGGGAAGAGGGCTGGCTTTTTCCTGGGCTTCTTTAGACCTTTTGTTCTGGAACAGGAATCCTTGCTTTACTGTGGTGTTGATAGAAATCGATCAGCTATATCCCAAGTATCTTAAGAATCTGCGGTGTCATGGGGAAGGGGCTTCCTTAAAGATTCATGTGGAAAAAGTTAAAATAAAAGTATTAAGACTGCAATCAGCATTCTGAGAGACAATATCTAGATTTAGTAAAATAGTTTCTAGATCGTTCTATACCCTAAAAGAGAAATCAAAAGTAGTAACTTGGCTTGTGTGCGTCAGTTTGCTTCTTAGTAAGCAGGTAAACCTGGATTACGATAGGAACAGGTAGGGGAACTGTCAACGGAGGATCTATAATTGTAATCACTAAAAGCCTCATTTGTTTTTTCCCAGCTCTTCGAGTAACTAAATTGTTATTTCTGTGAAATAATTTCCTGCCTACAGAAAATCTGTTGTTGAAATGAGTTGGAAGGAAAACATGCTTTTGAACTGAGAGCAGCTGTTCAGTCTCATTTAATCTTTTATTTCGTTGTCTGTGGTTTGCTACTGGGGAGAAGTCTTTGCCTTTTTTTGAGCCCTGCCTTGAGAACTGTTCCTGTTCTGCTTAGCATCGTGACTTTGTGAAAAGTGAGATCCAGTGCTAATGACCTAAAACACAGTACTGTGTAGAGCAACTTTATCCCTTTTGCTTTTTAATGAATGAGAGTCAAACAAGTCCAATAGGAGCCACAAAAAGAGGAGCCAGCTAGATTTCTGGGGTTTTGTATCTTGAATGAAAATTTATGCAAGCCTTTGAGGTCGGAGAGCAAGATTGCATGGCACCATGGAGCCCATGAGCATGTATGATTTCCGGTATGTTTCCTTGTTCGCAAGCAAATAGAGCATTATATCCTGATTACTGTTGCTTTCTTTTTAACTGATAGTATACTAAGGGCTTTTGGAAGGATCTACTGTTTGCACAGTAACCATAGTATACATGGGAGAATGTGTATGTGTGCGTGTAAACCTTGGACATCCTTCAATGAGCAAAACCTTTTAATGGAATTAGTGAAGAATTTTTAGGTCAATAAAGGGGGGAAAACTTAACTACTCATGTTACAGGAAGTGAAATGCCACAAATGTTTTGTGAAGAGCTACATTTAGTCTTGGTCTACTCACACGGTTAATGTCATCTTATAAAAAGGAACAGTTTGTAAATCATGTGGTTATGTTTAAAAAAATGAAGAAAAAGTGAATTGTCCAAGCTGTTACTGAAAAAATGCTAGCCTTCCTCTTTTGGAAACAGTGGTTGACATAGAACAGAAAAGTACTATGTAAATTTTGGTACATTTACACACATATAAATGTATGCATTTATATATATATGGAGTATGTGGAATGGAATAAAAATAGATTACTAATATAAATATAAATAATATAAATAGATACTTTTTGGTGTCAGGTTTTGTGGGGAGGTCGACAGGTGACTGCACAAATTGAGCAAGGCTAGCATACTGTGGAGCACTTGAACCATAGTAACAACTGTGCAGAAGCCTGTTACTAGGAGAAAACTTTTTTTTTTTTTTGCATAGCAAGAGGTACATTAACAAGGTGGTTGTTTCTGCCTCTGTCTTTTTTTTTCCTTTTTTTTTCTTTTTTGTATCCTATATTTTATTTCTGATTGCCTTCATAAAGCCTCATGAAGCCAATGGTGGTAATCCTAGGTAAAAGAGGCAGTGGCTGGGGTATGATTTCTGTATTGAAAAATATTTTATAACACACCTGGGACTTTCTACTATACGAATAAAGCCAAATTACTTAGTTATTTCAAATATTTAAGTAACCTGCATGGAACACAAGTTTGAAAGAGTAATTTAAGGCATGCAACAGAATACAGGACTTTAAGCTTGAATTTCAGTAGATCATACTCAGACTTTCTGGGTTCTACCTGGCTTCCACCTAAAATGGATGGATGCTGACTCTGGTTCAGAAAGCAGTTCAACCAGCTAACCCTTGTGAGCACAAAATGCTGTAACATCCTAGCTGGGGAGCTAAGCAAGAGACATGCCCAAATCCTTCCCAAGTCCTTGGGGAACCTCAGTAAGTTAGGTGTCCTCTAAGAATGCCTGAATCAGATTACATCGCAGTCCAAACAGTTGTGATGGTATTATGTTTCTGGACATATAACCTAGTGGTTAGAACTCTGTCCCGGAATAGAGGAGATGGTTGGAGACGGCTGGAGAAGGTCTAAACCCACAGCCCTTCTTCCCACAAAACTGCCTTTAATTATGTCCATAAAGTGTTGGTAGAATGTGGTTTTCACCTACCCTGATGAAGTTAGGCTGCTGATACACAAAATATTGTGGAATTCAGAGAAACAGAAGGAAAGAAATAATTTTAAATCTGTGCATGCTAGATTGATTTTTAGATTTCAATTAATTCTTAGAAAAAGAGACATTGATGGAGAAAATTAAAAATAAATTGTTTGCTTGTGAGTTAACAGTATCACTAATTAGGCTTCCCAAATGTAGAATATGGACTAAACTCAACTCTTATTTCACCAGTGGGAGTTCGGACATTGATCCACTGGGATATAGCTACAGCAACATAGTCTGAAAAGTTTGTGACTGCATTTATACTTTTGCGCTTGGGCCAAGTGGCAAGGGGTAGCTTGTATAGGGACAGAGCCCTGTAGAGTACTCTGGCTATGCTCACAGTCCATTCACATGTGATTATGTGATGAAGTTACTATCTTTTGTAAGTTCTTGCAAATCAAAATTTCCAATAGTGCTTGGACTTCAGAAGCTATTTGGTTCTTTCCCCACCTTCTGGAAAATTATTTGGGAAGGAAGAGTATAGCTCCTACTACATCCTGGTGTGCAAAGTGTTGTTCTTCGCTGTACTATCCTAAATTAGCTAGAAGTTTAACTATACAAAGATGTGATCATGCGATAAGTTATAGTGGGAATCTACATTGTATCTCTACTCTACATTGAATCTGAAGTTGCTCATCTCTCTTCCACTGAATGGGAAGTCATCTCAAACTACTTCATGTCGGCAAAAAATGGGGGTATGCACATAGATTGGTACTGTGAAACTGTTCATCCAACCTACCTCATGCCATATTGCTCCTGAGCTCAGTACCTAATCTTTAGGGTCACCAGTTTTGCATGTATGTGGAATTAAGCTATTCTACTCAGTTTGTCTGAAATGAAAACGTATCAGAGATTCTACAAATAAGTAAATAGGCAGAAATTAAAACAGGATTAAAAAATGCACAGTAAAGTGATCCTAAGATAAACTGAAGTCTTTTGCATCATCATTTCTGGAACCAGAAGGGAAATCTTGTCTCCTTTCACTAGACAAAAGTATTTTCTCTTTGGCAGCAGGCTCTGATTTCTGGTCATAAAGGGATAGTGTGCAAATCTGGCACTGTCTACTCAGTTATTATTGATCACCAGAGTTCACTCTCATATGCTCTCTCTACATCATCTATGGATGTTGTTCTGCATAGCAGAGCAAGCACTTCGGTTGCATTTTGCATTCTGTGTATTGAACTAGGTGTCTTTGGGAACATTCTTTAATAATATATTTAAAGATGTTCCTTCTGCAGTCTTTCTGAAACAGAAGCAATTTATCATAGC
The DNA here is from genome assembly GCF_000690835.1 of Fulmarus glacialis. NCBI lineage: Eukaryota > Metazoa > Chordata > Aves > Procellariiformes > Procellariidae > Fulmarus > Fulmarus glacialis. The sequence goes on from NW_009208513.1 coordinate 53,893, forward strand.
AGACAAATATTTTTCTCAAAAATATTTTTTGTATTTATGGGATATATTGCATAAAGTTTTGCAATACATTTATCTTTTTATTGAGAAATGACTTAAGAATGAGGATGTGTTGAGAATGGGTAAGCCAGTAACTTTCCATGTACACTGAGCACTGCATGCAGAATTCAAGAGGGTGGATAAAACATTTAACTGAAATGGAATAAATACGGAATTGCATTTTGAATATAAACAACGTATGCATATAAATTTGGAAACTCTAATATCAGCAGCCTGGGGACAGTATTCCTCATATTTTTTTCAACAGCTATGAACAGAAACCTAAGAACAAAGTAGGACTATATTCAGATAATCTGAATTCCATCTGCATCTCTAATCATATCTGGGTTTCTTATTGTCTGGCCTACAAGCCTATATATGTAACAGTAGCACTCAAGTTCTTTAGCACAATTTTGGCCATCTGAATTTGTGACATTTGCTACCTGCAACATGTTCCACATCTTTGTCATGCTCTGTCTGTACATTTGCTTGAGCCTACTGCTTTTCTGCTGCTTAGTTTGCCTCTCGCTTTCGTTTATTCTGCTCTGAGCCCTACCAGTTACCTGTGTGAGCTTCTGCCATGTCTTCTGCCACCTGTGGGATTGCCATCTTGCCTTTACTTATACAAGGAGCTGAACGGAAAGTTTTCATTATAATTAGAAAATAAGATTTCAGATCAGCTTTCAGGACTGGCCATAGCTGAGAGGTGCCTGGGAATAAAAGAAATCCTGAGCAACTGAAAAGTCCGTGTCACATTTAACAGTGAGTAATTTCCAATGTATCGCAGGCAAATGTGTAATCAGAATGAACAGGAAGAAATGACCATATTACGAGCATTTCAAAATATTGGTATGCTCTGATATCATGCAATACACTAAGGAAGGGAAATACCGTAGTATTTCCCACCTTTCTATACCTAGAATGGTTTTGTTTCTAATGCACACTGGAGTTTGGTACTGGGCATAACCGGAATGATGCCGGCAGCGGGGGGCTGCAAGCAGGGCTGGAGCGAAAGAACTGCCCAAGCGGGGACTGAGCAGAGGACTCGGGGGGAGTTACGTCTCTGGCAGGACTGTGGCCAGTGAAGGAGCCCGTGCCAGAGCAATGGAGGAAGAAACAAGGAGCCACCAAAGAAGAGGAATCACAACATGCTGACCCCAATCTCCCGCACTGCCCACTGCAGGTGTAGCGTGCGGGCGGCAAGGGGATTGGAGATGGGAAAAGGGAGGAGCGGTGTCTGGAGAGGAGTCCAAGTGTAGTTCTCTAAGTGTTTGTTTGTTTGCCTGTTTCTATTTTTCGGTAGCAGAATCAGTAATTAAAAGTTTGTTAGTTGGCCAATAAATTAAATAATATTCCCCGACGTGAAACTTGTTTTATAGCTAGCGACAGACTTACAAACCTCCGTGTTTGTGGCTGTTCTTAAAACATTTGGTACAGTTCTTAAAATTAGACTTGCTGAAGTCAGACGAGTCAAACAGCCTTCTCCAATGAGGTGGCTAGCTTGGTGGGTGAGGGGTGAGCAGTGGGTGTCATTGACCTCTATTTCAGTAGGCTTTTGACACTGTCTCCCACGGCATCCTCGTAGACAAAGTATGGCTTAGGTAAGTAGGCAGTGAAGTGGATTTAAAACTAGCTGAGTGTCCGGGCCCAGAGGGTTGTGATCAGCAGCACAAAGTCCAGCCGGAGGCAATTCACTGGTGGTGTACCCCACGGGTTAATAGTGGGTCCAGTCCTGTTCAAGGTCTTCATTAATAACCTGGACAGTGAGACAGAGCACACCCTCAGTAAGTTCACAGATGATACAAAACTGGGAGACAGGGATTATACACTGTATTAAAAATGCTTATTATTAAAAACCACAAAATATTTATTTTTGAAGCAAGATACTACTTTTAAATGTGCACTGTTGTCCAGAATTGCTTCTTTACCTGAATTCTGAGAGCTTCTCCTACCTCTCCTACAGCTTTCACGAAACTTGACCTTCTGTTTGGGAGCAGCTCATTGTAAACATTTCTTAAGAAATTAATTAATATAGAACTACCTAATAAAAATTACTTGGAGCTGAGTAATTCCATGTTATATCCTTCTTTCAGTGAAATTACATCTTAGAGAAGGAATGAAAAGTGTGCCAAGTTAATTATCCTACTTTTCCCGAATTTAATATGTCAAAGATCTTTTAGTTTCTTAACTCAACAAGGAAGAAAATGTACGTAGGTTTGTTTTATTATTATCCTCCTGACCTTCTTCTGACATTGCCTGGAGATTATTTACATGCAGGGAAGGATAGGTACCTTCAAGACTTTGTGCTTTTTTACTGTATGCAAGTCAACTAGATACGAAAATGTGTTGCTTTCTTGATTCTACCATCACCAGCAAACTCTCACGGGTCAGTGAGTGGAAAGCAAAACAAACAAAAATCATGCTTCCTAGTAGTGGAACAAGTGCAATAAATAGTTGTTAAACCATCCTGCAAAGACATTATGATCTTCAAATCCACCCTTTATTTGATTTTTTATCATCTTTTTAATTTTGTCTGGCAGGACAGGCAAGCAGAAATTTATTTTCATAGCACTATAATGAATATAACATTTTATACCTTGTAAGTCTCTTTCCTTATAAGTCTCCTCCCATTCTTTTTCACTAAGCATGAGAGTCAACTCCTTTCACCTAATCTCGTTTAATGATTTAAAAGATATGCATCTAATCTAAATTTGCTGTCTAGGTTCCCCTTACAGTCAGTGCAGCGAGACAGGCACTAAAAGAAAGTAGTATAATTTGTAGCAGGATAGGTTATTTTGCTGTGTGGGATATGGTCTAGTAGGATATGGGAGGTGTTTGAGATAGCTGAGGTGAGTCATTCTTTGATGCCTGTCTGTCCCCTCGTCACTACGATGGGAACCCAGGAGATTACCTCAGACGAGCAGTCCAGTTTCAAGACCTTAAGTTTGATGACATGAAGCCCACATGAATTTGGTAGGTTTTCATGTCATATTTCATTCTGAGCCAGGAGCTGAGCCCGTTACGAGTTTTTCTTTGATACAGTACTTACAGAGTAAGCTCCTGAAAGAAGCAGTCACCTTCTATTAATAATTCCTTATTACAGTTGACCTCTGCTGCTGTGGTTTTAAGAAAGGCTGTCTTTGTTACCCCTCATTTTTATTAGCTAAACTTTTTATCATACAAGCTGGTAAGAAAAGTAATTAAATTTACCAGAAGTCACTCTTATTCCGTAATTCCTTGCAGTTAAAAGCCACAGAGAGAACACCTGAAATTAATTAAGGTTATGGCCTCTTAAAGAAGATACGTGACATTTTACTCTAACGTAAACTTTTATGTCCACCAGACATTTATAATATTTTCAAGTATAAGATGAGGGCTTTTTTATATATAAAAAAAAAAAAAAATGCCCTTCATAGTGCAAATTCTTACAGTAACCATATTTAATATAGAAAATACAAGTTTTCTTATTGTGCTGGTTGTTTCTTTTCAAGCTTCTCATGAATCTATTCCCATTCCCCCCCCTCCTTCCCCCCAACGGCTCCTTTTAGTTGTCTGTCCTTTATATTGAATTTTGAGTGAAACTTCCAGAAATGTCAGGTTGGCTCCTTTAGGGACTACAGTTGGAATCATCAGGCTCACTTTCATTGTCTCCAGTTGGTGACAAACGTCAATTTTATTTAGCAAAGGCTGGTTCTTTTTGAGGTTGGATTGATGGATGAGGCCGTAAGAGGTTGGGCCAGCTGACAAGGTTACCCCTACCAGCTGTCTACCCATCCCTACTGCATGAATGTCTGTGCTGCTTGTCAGTCAGCTTTTGAACCACTGCTGTTTACTGTGTAGTGTTTTAAGGCAGACTGTAATCGGTGACAGCTTACTCTACTTTAAAATGCTGTGCTGCAAATGGCGGTGGTTCCAAAACTCACTGATGAGCAGCTCAGACATCTGTGCAGCAAAGGCAGGCTGGACAGCTAGGGTGGCAACAGTGTCAGCTGTCCCAAGCAAAGCCAGCCCTTTTTGTCATTCAAGAGTCCTTTATTTTGTCTTTGCTTTTTTGTGTGTTTTGGTTTGGTTTGGTTTGGTTTGGTTCAGGTTATAATCAGCCTGCTAAGAACCCCAGCTTTGAAATGTTTTTGAAAGGGAATGTATAAGAACCCTAGTAGTGTTTTGAGATTTCACTACAAAATCCTAAAATGTTTTTAATTCTTGTCTGTAGGCTGGAGCAAATGTGCTGCTGCAAGATGTTAATGGAAACATTGCACTTGATTATGCCATAGAAGGGACTGAATCTAGCAGCATCCTTCTGATGTACTTGGAAGAAAATGGTAAGTCACCTCTTCAGCTTCTGGAATGTTTTTATTGAACATGACATAAAAATGGATATTGATTCGATGTAAGTCAGCACTGAAGCCAGTAGAACTATATTAGTTTGGAGATGAAGGGGAGGAAGATGATTTGGAGTCACAAAAGTTTTCAGTGCGTTTAGATTGAAACAACTAACAAAGGTTAGTGGTAGAGGTCATTGTCAGATCTGCTTTCGCCCATTCATATGGAGATGCTAGGATGTGAATTCAAAGCAGAAAAACTGCAGTAATGCAGAAGCTTTTAAAACAACTGATTTAACAGTGTGAGGACCAGGTTTCACATTTTGTTTCATTTCACATGTCAGTTATGTATAGCCTCAGAGTATATTTTTTCCAGTGACAGACTGTTAAATAAATAAAACTCTGCAAATCATCTGAATGGAAATGTATATGAAACTTTATCACTTATTCAAAAATATTAGTATTGGTTTTGTTTTGTATTGAGAAAATACTGTAGCTAGATTTCTATTATGAAGTATGCTTAATACGTTACGCATGACAGGACCTGTATTGAAAAAAAGGATTTTTTATTCACCAGTTCCAAACTTAGATAAGGGTTCTGAAGTGAGATTTCTAGCATTGCTTTTGACTATAATAGGTTGCCTTAACATTGTATGTGGCTCATCATAACACTGAGGAAAATGTATTAAGTAGAAATAATGAGCAGTAATGTAAAAATGTGTAATTTCAACGTTGCCTCCATGTAAGAAATCTCCTTTAACATAAACTAAGTTAAATTTTATCCTGCTAATGAACGCTTAAAAGAGAAGTTGACTTAGACTGGCAAGGAAATCACACTCAATGTCAGGTCCTATACTGTTAATCCATAGAACATCCAGTGTATTACACAGGTGTATTTCATAGTTTTGCTTCCTTGGTGCCTGGCAACATCTTCACAGCTCATGAACTTTGGTTTTGGATTTTTCAAATGGCAAGACAGGTATTAGCTTCTAAAATCTTGATTGCCTTACAAAATGCAGGTGTTTGGAATCTAAATGCTCCAAGTGCTTTGGCTATGTTGTATTTAACACGTAGCATACAACAAGTATGTAGCGTACAACAAGATGTAGTCTGCTTACTTGCAATTATTAATGCAGATCTATCAGAAAATGCTTCCTCTTTCCTTGGTTTGTCTCTCTTTTTGTTTGGTTGCAAAATGAAATAGATTTGGGGAAAAAAAAAGAAAAGAAAAAGATTTGCTAGTTTCTTGGCAAAGTGTCTACATTGAAGGAACCTATATGGAACAGTGGATTTTTATGACTCTAATGTTATTAGTGTTACCTCTTTTCCAGTAGATAGGAGAGGCACCGTTCCTCATTAAAAAATGATTCTGTGAATGTGGGAAGTTTCCAAAGAAAAAATGTAAACATTATGAAGGTGAGATCTACTTCTACTAACTTTAGATAGCTAAGCCTAAGCTAATCATCCAGACCTTTTCATTTGGTCAACAGAGAGAAATAGGAAATGCATGCATCGTTTCAGCTCTTCCTAACTGGGCTGGGTGAGGAGAACTGACTTCCAAGACTGTTTCTTTCTGCTGACTAATAAGACCTTAAGTTGACGAATAGTAGTTTATCAGTCTTAGTTTTAGACTGTTAGGATAGATCAATCCTATCCCTTAACTGCAGTACTGCATGAAATCCTGGCCCTTGGGTGATCAATGGCACAATGCCCATCAACTTTGCTTGGTCTGTTACTATTCTTCTTGTAACAATAGGCAGCTCAAAGTACCCTTATTTCACACTTTGTTTTTAAAATTTAATTAGTATCTTCTGAAATATTTGTAGCCTATCATGGTTAATAGTAATTGAGGACGGAATCCTTGAAGGAAATAAAGCGCTCTGAGTAAGTATGAATTGCCCAGACTAAAGGTTTCTCTGTGGACTGTTTTCATGAAGCCCTCATCATTGCAGTAATCCCCATGCACACCTGCATATGCATACCCCAACACAGAGCAATGTCATGGCCAAAAATCTTGTACAAGAGCATTCCTTAATATTGTCCATTCAGTTGTGCAGCCTGGATTACAACGTTAAGAAGAGATTGCTGTGTAAAATAGAATATACTCTAATCCTTGCCCCTAAGTGCAGAGTTCACTGAGAGGAATAAAATCAAGTGCCTTATGGCTCAGCTGACAAGAAAACAAGAAGCTATCAATTTACTTTGATGAAACAAAGTAAGATTGGAACAAGTAGCTTTGATGCTACAGAAAACTTTGTTAATTGGGGACATTAAAGTTCTTAGAAGTCTTGTGTGTTTATAATTTCTTACAGATTTCATCACTGTGGTAGTTCACTGTATCTGTTTAACTGCACTACAGATCTTAGTGAGTGAACTCCCTCTTCATTGTTGAAGATAACCTAGTTTACTCTGTGGATGGCCTGGAGCCATAGGTGATAACAATAGCCTTAAATGCATTTAATGATTTATATGGTTTAAAATATTTTTACTTATTTACTCAAGTTAGTTCTTTGAGTTCTGTTTGTAAATGATCTCTTAAGGCACAGGAGTATGACAAGTGCAAAGTAAAGTTAATCCTCTAGCAACTACCTGAAAGCTTTTATATATGCTTTATTGTTGTTATGGAATATAGCTCATCAGGACCTTACATGGGGATTATACTATTGAAGTCTGCATGAAATTCTGTGTATTTCATTAAAATATTCTCTTTTCCTGTATAGAAATGAGCTTTCTCTGATGTTACATTATGTTATGTAACTGATGTTATATTGTATACTGAAACTAATTATTAACTGAAGAAAGCAATAAGCAGACTTTACTTACCTAAAAGAAAACAAGTTGAGGTACATATCCTCTGTATATTAAGAGCATCCTTTGTTTTGGGTAGTAATTCTAGTACACTATAAGCATCATTTAAGATATCCCTAATCAAGGATGGAAGGGAAAATACAGCATCCAATTTCATATTTAGGAAAGTGGTGGAAATATCTTAACTGTATGATATTTGATCATGTCCTAGGAGCATTCAGAAGCCTAGTGTGCTCCTGAGCTCCATGGCTTTATTGGGGTTGATTTATCTAAATCAAGTGTCCGGTAGTCACTCTATAGCAAAACCTCCTTAGAGCAAAAGAGATGCTGCAAAGGCAGGTATCTGTAATGGGTCATCTGAATTATGATCTGAACCGCATGCTTCTTTCCAAGTGCTATGAAGGGAGCCCAGAATGGCTAGCTGAAACATAGAAGTCTGCTACATAAGATGGGATTCAGTTTAAGGTTGTGATATGTACATTTACAAGTCTATATGTAGGTGCCTATACATTAGCTTTGGTGTCTAAATTCCTATTACCATTAGTGGAGTTCTAGGAAGTACTGTCATTAGAGAGCAGAAGGATCGGTTCTTCACTTGACCAGCCACTAGGAAAACACTGTTAAACACTGTTAAATTTGTTCTGCGCCAAGATATCACTGGCTTTGCATGTTACTGGTTTTCTTGTTTTGCTATGAAAAGAAAGTTATGACATTTAAGGACTTTGAAAAATAAGATGGGGAGACCATCTGCTGCAATGTCCTGCCAAGGCAAGGCCAACTGAGAGTAGCCCAGGTTACCCAGGGCCGTGTTGTTTGGAGATTCTACGATCTCTCTGGGCTCCCATTCCAGTGCTGAGCCATCTTCATATCATTTTTTTTCTTACTATTTCTGTTGAAATTTTCTTTGTTGCAACTTACACCTGTAGCCTCTTGTCCTTTCGTTGTTTACCTCCAGGAAGTGTCTCCCTCCAGAGGTGAAATGAAAATATTAGGAAGTGTAAAAAGTTTTTTTTCCACTATTTGTCCTGTTTTATTCTGAACCTGGTTGATTATTGGAATCATTGAGAAAGTCCACCTGGCACCTTCCGTAAGCTTTATTTAGATTAATATCAGCTTTATGTTTTAAGGCAAAACTTCTGTTGTATCAATGCCATTTTAAAAATATCAAACTTTAAATGAATGTTAGTGTGTTCTCTTTGTTTTTAGAGCAGAATGTTATACTTTAGAAGTGTGTCAGTGAAACTCTGATTATGGCGTATGATCCTTATGTTTCCTCTTTTTCCTTTAGGCTGTTTTAAATATTTAATGCTTTGAAGAATGTAACATTTTTGTTTACTTCCTTTCTTGGTATTTAGTTGCATAGTGGATTAGATGACTCACATATAAACTACAAATGAGTGACAGATATTTCGTGGTTCTGTATTTGACAAGTGACAGGAGGTGACATGTTCACTGTGTAATTTGTTTCCAGAAAAGAGGTGTTTCCTTTTGTCCTCCAAGATCTCAGGCTTCAGCTATCAGTAGGATAACTGTGCATTCCAAGAACATCAGCCTTGTTATTTAATCTGAGAAAATAGTATCTGTATATTTACTTCTTCTTTCTCTTTTAAGAGTTGTCTAAGTATCCTACACATCTGAAAGCAAATAATATCTTCCTTGTCTATTGTATAGTGAGAGTTTATGCACTAGCAGATTATTACAAAAACAAAAGAAAACCATCTGTTGTGAATTTTTTTTTTTTTTTTAGGAATTACTATATTTAAATAACATATCTACCTGAAGGTATAGATGGCTTTTCTTTTTCTACTCTGACACAGGTACAGAAAAAAAAAGGTTATTGCTTTTCTACGAAGTATTCTTTTTGTTTTTAACAATTCACTTTCTGTGGGGTAAATGAATTTAAAATAGCTGGTTAAAGGTTATTGACCTTTGATGGTAATAGAGATTTCATGTACTTAATCAAAATCCTTTATAGTATTCCAAGCTGTGTGAATAATGGATCTGTTTTGTTCTCTGCATATTAAGGGGATCATATTCAGGTGTCTCAGAAAACTGTATGTAGAGCCAAAATCATGTGCAAGTTCCATCCATTTAGGTAGTTCTATGGTTTAAATTAGTTAAAATATTGTGCAGATTTCACAAAAATAGACCATAGTTTATTAAATTCTTACTAGCAAATGGATTAAGTCTTACTTTTCAGCTGCAAAGTAGAAGGAATAAATTTCTTTTTCTGCCTTGCAGCAGTAGGTAGAATCAAAAAAATAGAAGCTAAGGGTTAGTACAGAATCCTACACTGAAGACAGTGTTTAACGTTAGCCAGAAACAGTCAACTCATAAATTACTACAATAAGGAGAATTTCCCTGAAGGCAACAGTTAACAACATAAGGGAAATAACATGTACAGGAAAAGCTGATTCAGAAAAGTAGTGGGCAAAGGATTAAGGAAAAAAAATACTGTAAGATTGACACTATATAGTAATGTAGAATATGATAGGAAGATACATCCAAAGAGTTATTTTGGTTTAAAATTTAAAGTAATTTGAAATTATTCATAAAATCTGGTGTGGTGGGTTAGTCTTGGCTAAAAGCCAAACTCCCACCCAGCTGCTCACTCACTCCCCCTCCTGGGCAGGACAGAGGGAGAAAATAGGATGAGAAAGCTCATGGGTCGAGATAAAGACAGGGAGATTGCTTACCAGTTACTGTCACAGACAAAACAGGCTCAACTTGGGGAAAATTGCCAATTGGAATAGATTCAGGTAGTGAGAAACAGAAAGACAAACATTAAAACAACACCTTTCCTCCCCCTTTCCCAGGCTTGAGTTCACTCCTTCACTCCAGACTCCTCTGCCCCCACAAGCTGCGCAAGGGGGTGGGGGAGCTACAGTCAGTACATAGCAGTTTCTCTCTGCCACTTCTTCCTCTTCACACTTTTCCTCTGCTCCAGCGTGGGTTTTTCACAGGTACACAGTTCCTTCAGGAATGTCCATCTGTTTCACCATGGGTCCTCCACGGGCTGCAGGGAATCTCTGCTCTGACACCTGGAGCACCTCCTCCCCCTCCTTCTTCTCTGACCTTGGTGTTCCCTCAGCTGTTTCTCCTTCTTTTTGTTCTCTCTGTCTCTCCGTCCACTGTTTTCTGCCCTTCCTCAAATACTTTTTCACAGAGGTGCCACACTTGGCTGACAGGCTCAGCTGTGTCCTGTGGTGGGTCTGCTGGAGCTGACTAGAACCATCTGTGGTCCACACGGGACAGCCTCTGGCCTCTTCCCACAGAAGCCACCCCAGCCCCATGACTGCCAACACCTGGACAATACATCTGGTCATGTGTTTCTCAACACTCTGGCACTTTTTATGAGAATAAGATCCAAATGAAAATCCCAATTATGTGTATTTTTCGTCAGTTTTGTTATTAATTAAAAAAAGTGTTCAGAATAAGTACACCAAAATGTTCTAACATTGAGGCTGTGCTACAGAAACCCTTAAAAAGATCTAGCAATCCAACAAGGGGAAAAAAGATCATATGCTGTTTCTTCAGTGCATTCAAGAAAAGCAATTGATATAGATCAATATCATTTCAGAAAAGTACTGCTCTAGACTTTCATATTTAAAACTATGAAAGGCTTTTGATAGACATCAAGGAATTATTGCTAATATACTACAATAAGAACTGACTAAAATGTCAACACATACGAATTGTTAGCACTAAAGATCAGTGAACTTAAGCTAAAACTAAATCCCCTGATATATTTCCCATTTTAGAACCATATGCAATGTGATCTTGATTTCTGCTTACAAATTTTCTATTAATAATATTGATGCAATAGGTTGACAGAAAAACAGGCAACCAAACCCAAAAAGCCTCAGGGTGGGTCAGAGATTTTTCATTCTGATTCTTGCTGATTGGGAACTACCTACCCATAAGATTATCACACACAAAAGGTCTATTTTGTGCAGAGAGCTTGATTAATTGATAGTAGGCATTAGGTGATGGTGTTGCCAGTGAGAACAGGGGACCAAATGACATGTTTCAGTAGGTCCCTTCAAGTCCTAAAAATGAAGCACATGGAAAACGTGACACATTGAAAATGTCGTAGTTGAGAATGCTCATCTGTCTTCCTTTGGCCTTTGTGTTTTCTAAGATAAGCTTGAGTAAGCTACCTTAAGTTTTATAGTTTCTAACTCTTGGGGAACTGACTTTGAAGTCTTAGACTTCTTTCAATATTTGTGCGTTTCCAGCATGCAAATGTGTGGGCGTTTAAAAGTGAATTAAAAAAAAAAGCCCATCATATGGAAACATTTTGTTACCCATATGTTTCTATCAAAGGGAAAACCCTTAAACTCACTGTGCAGACTTTTGGCACTTGAATTAACATTTTAAGTTATAGCCAGTAGTTTATGATCTACTTTGTAACTGATGCTAGAAGGAAAACAGGCTTTGCAAAGATTTGAAAAAAGATTGTGAAGAACATCAGAAACTGGGGATGCCTTTCAAACAACTTACCAATGAAAAATCTAATTCTGTTACCATCTGAAAAATAAATTATCATTTTTTATAGAATTCCTAAAACTATAACCTTTAGCAAGTTAGAAAAAAAATTTTAAGTGCCCGGAGTGCGCCCACAGACCCTGCAACCTGTCCCCCCATTCCCAGGGGCACGGGTGCCTGTGCTCCAAACCAGCTCTGATATGGTACAGCCATGTAACCTGGGAGCGGTCGGCTGCGAAAAGAGCTAAGTTGTGAGGCAGAGCTGGGAGAAGCCTCGTCATGATCTTTCACCCATCCTTTGGCTCGGGAGACACATACCGGCTCAGGTCCTTGCTTGAGGTACGCCTGTGCCCAGCCATGAACCTTGCTGTTCCCGACCCTGAACCACTGACGTGACTTCCTGGCTTCACCTGATTTGTCTGGATTTGTTGCTACAGGCTTTTCTGGCAATCACAGGACTGTCGGTTGGCCCTGATTCCCATCATCAGGCTTGCTCGATTTTCTTGTTTGGGTACTGTGGGGCAGTGCCCTGGTCAGCAAGGACAGTGCCCTGCCGGCCCTGCGTTCACCCTCAGCTCCTGGCTCCCTGGCACGTGTTGAGTAGCCTGCTTTTACAGCTCTCTCACAAAAACATCCAACCATAACATAGAGAGGAAAAAAAAGTGTGTTTTACTAGAGTGGGAGAATTGTCACTCTGATGTCTACATGAGGAGGAGATGGGAATTTCATTTCTGATAGCATTTTCAGACTAGAAGGAAATAAACTAAACATCCTTCTCTAAGCATATGTAATGATATCTTTAAAAGCAGAGGTAAAACCCAACAACAGCAATCAGTGGGTATTTCTGCAGTGAATTAGAGCTATAGGCCTCAGTAGTTTTGCAAGTATACATTCTTTTGCAGATACTGAAAATATTGGCTTCCCTTCTCACATAATAAATGTTGCTGAAATGTATCTGTTCATATGCTGACCTTTGAAAATCAGATGCACATAATGCCACGCGATATGCACAAGAGCTACTGAACAACGTAATTTAACAAAAATAATGCTCTTTACAAAGCTATCTAGTAAGCAGCCAGAAAAGTCCTTCTAAAACTTTAAGCAAATAAAGCTGGATAAAGTAACAGCTACATCTGAATATTTTCATGAATGAAAATGAGTTTTTCAAGAATGGTACTGTGACTTTTTTTTTCTCATTGATTGATTGTGAACATATCTATCCTATCTATTGTGAACATATACTATCCTACTAGTATAGGAGAAAAATAGAAATTCTAAACCATGGTGTCCCCAGAATTACAGAAGAGTATGGACAGGCTCATCACACTCGGGGTGAAAAGAGCCATGCTGCATTTACAGCTCTGTGCAGGAAGGGCAGATATAGACAGGATGAGAGGAGAGTTAAGTAAAAGGAGAGGAGAGATTGGCTTCTCAAAGCTGTTGCAAGTTTTTAATGTACATTTGTGTTTGCAAAACAAGATGATATTGACCTCTCCTAAAGATTGTTAAGCCCGTTGGAAAATGAGACGTGCGAGTTACAGAAAGAGTGGCTGCTGGGTGTGTGTAATGGGTATTTCCCAAAGAGTGCTTGAGTGTTTTGCTTTGTACTGGTCACAGGAATGGGCAATCCCCTCGCAGATGGAGAGACTTCTTCGTACTGAATATTTCTGAGGAAAATATTTTTTATAGCAATTCTCAGTTCTGTTTGCCATGTATTTCTTTACTACTGCAACTTTTTGAAAGCTACTTTCCCTCTTTTTATCTGAGGTTTTTACATTCCTTTGGGTTGTAGTTCTACAACCTTATGCCAGAGACCGTGAGTCAGCCAAAGCACATGAAATGGCCTTGTCAGGTGTTTTTCTTAAACAATGAGAAGTAATACATTTTTTAGCTTTTCGGTTATGCTCCTGGCTGTCATCAGCACTAATGCTCATCACCAAATGCTGTGCCCTGCAGGGTCACTACTGTTTTAACTGTTCCTTCTCCATCTCATCTCCTGCAGAATTTGTGAGCGTGTAGCTCTTGTTCTGATTTTACAGGGTATTTGGAGCATATTTTCCACCCTATGTCTTTCTTTTTGACTTTCCATTTTTTAAAATGTGAATCCGTTCCCATACTACATGCCAATTTGGTTTTCTTCCTCTATTTATTCATGCTGGCTGTCTTCCCATTTCAGCTGAATATCTAAACCACATTTCCCCTTTGAAAAGCAACGTGAAGGTCATTCTTTGATTCAGGCAGCAAGAGTTACTTACTGTATGAGTAACACGTTGTTGTTCCATCTAAACTCATGAAAAGTATCACTCCCTGGGGAGGGAGAGCGGACTCTCCAGAATTACAAACTTGATTAAGAGAAGACAGTTACTGACCAGGTCTCCTGGTTTGAGCCTCAGAGAATGATACCTGTACACGCTTGGTAAAGCTGCTTCTCAGCTCCCCGCCAGAGAGGCCTCCACTCTGAAGCCTAACAGTTCCCGAGTTCTTGGAATTCAAAACTCTGCAATTCTGAGATTGCAATTTATATTATTTTTTCATGTTTTCATTCTATTTTCTACAAAAGCAGAGGAAGGGAATTCATGTTTTCATTCTATTTTCTACAAAAGCAGAGGAAGGGAATCTCTGTTGTTTCTGTAGCATTTTCAAAACTCCTTTGGACATTTAAAAAATGAAGCCTGTGGAACGTGTCACTGTGGTAGCTCACTTGCCAGGCTGTTTGCTGCTATTTGCTTAATGAAATGTGTATCATTCCTTTATACAACTATTAGTTTGAAACCAGTAAAGCCATCTTGAGATTCACATAGACTGTGCCTTTTGTTGCTATGTAGCATTGCTTATGCATTTTCTCTGAGCTGATGGGTATAATTGTATTTGTGATAGAACATATATAGCAGTTGATGCAGCTGAACTCTATTCTTGATTCCTCCTTCAGCATGACCAAAGTTAATCTTTTAACAGCCAGGTTTTTTGGGGCCCCATACAGGATGCACCAAGGCTCTATAAAATGCAATTTACAAGGTGTAAGGATCAATATTTCACTGTTAGGATAAGAATATACCGATAAGTTAATTCTCTGACCATGTTGAGCGTAAGCCAGTAGTAAATTGCTAAAAAAGGCTAAGTAGACTCAGCCGGCCTCTGCCCTCAACCTGTAGCCGTTACTGAATTTACATGAAACATGACGAACCAAACAACCTGATAATAACTGTGTTTCACTCTCAGTCTTTTTTTTTTTTTCTCTTCCTGGGGAAAGTCAGAAACTGGTATTTCTAATTTGTGGATTGTGAAGTTAGTTTCCATTTTTGAGTGTTTGGGGTATTATTCACACACAAAAGAGGTAATACATTAATTTCCACCTGTTGCCTCTCTCCTTGAAAAAAAAACCTTACTCTAATTGTTCACTGGAGACATCAAGAGGAAGAAAAAAATTGGCATAAATACTGTCAGTAGTACTTAAAAATGGCCTTCTTCATCAGGTATAACATGATAAATCTATTTTTCAACTTTAATCTTTCTTACCTGGCAACATTAGAAAGAGCTTTATCATGACCAGTCAAGTTTCATTTCAGCTGCTCAGTCTGTCTATGTAATGTGTTTAAAAAGTAAAGTCAGTGCTGCAAATGATAACTAATTTTGGGTGTATATAGCCCTTCACATCACATAACGTTTTGGAAATTTAAACTAACACATTTAAGAGAGTTCTGTCACTGGCACAAGAATGTTGAAGTATCAATTTACTGTTGCAAAAAGCAGGAAATAGGCAGAAACAGAAAGAAAAAAGATTTAATTGGTGCCATGTGGCATCAGTAATCTGTAAATGTCATCAGGTAATTTTAAGTCATTACTGTGAAATGTGATGCAGGCATAAAAACTTCAATTCTGACAAAATGAATACATTGATTGTTAGGAGATACTCAGAACATCATATGAAATCCGCATTGTGTTCCAATCTAGCAACTGTCAGGCAATAAGATGTCAGCACATTCTGCTTTTGGGTGGTTATCTAATTTAAGCTATCAATATCATATATATATATGTTTCTCTGAATTGCATTTATGTGGAAGATCACAGGTTTTAGTCCAGATACAAAAAACATCTCATTTTCTCCAGCTAAAGTTTATGTCTGTGTTTTACATTTGGTGTCATTTAGAATCGTTTAGGTGACAGGTGTGAAAATGTAATAATAAATAAATGTGGCCAGCAAGACAGTGTTCACACTCTGAACATTTCACCTCAGAGCTGAAACTCTTAGAAGTGCTGCAGGCAGATAAAATTCAGAACATAAAGCAGTGTGTAGAGTAGCATGTTAAAGAAAGAAAATGAATGGGATTCTTTGCTGAACTACATGTGGTACACCCATTTATACGAGTTTCAGGGTAGATTAAAACCGAGAGACTTAAAATGTGCTTCTACTCTGAAACATGCTTCAGTTGTTTTAGTCATGTAAAAAACTGCAAGAATAGTTGAAGATAAAATATAAAATGAATTGTTCAAGCACAAATATTTAAGTTAAATACATATTAATTAAATTAATTTATTATTTGTCACTTTTCAGCTCACTGACAAATGTGGAAGAGAACCAAGAAATTATTTATTCGTATGTTTTTTGTTATGTCATGGCCAGGGCAGAGAGGAAGGATTTTTATACTCAAATTACATTTTCTATATATAGATGTAAGTGACCACATGAAGCTAGGAGCAGAAGAATCAAGCCCTTAATTTTGGTTAGATATTCCAATCAAGCCACAGCCAGTTGCTAATTTAACCCCTTAGCAATTTGCTGTACCCTCTGTTTCTAATTCTAAACCTCTTAGACTGGAGGCCATGCTTTCTTTTGGTTATAGACTGCCTTGCTTATCTTCTTTCTAAAGCTGTACTTTGACAACTGTTTTTTTCAGTAGCAATGCTGACACAAGCAATCCCACACCCTTCATTCCTTTTATCCCTTCCCATTTGTTCCTGCCTCCATACCACATTTTCTCTTGGTTTATGGGGCCTTGCAGTGATCTAGGCTCAGCTGGAGAACTAATCCTGGTTAAAAATAACCCAAGAAGATAAGAAAGTGTTGAATTGTAATGTCATTTGCTTAACTTCACAATCTCTCAAGCAGTTGAGCTGACAGATTTGAGGGAATGGTCTGGGCATTGTGATGTATACATAGGGTATACACATATAATGTATACACATTAAATAAGACCCAAAGACTTGAGCGGCTTCCTTAGTGTGTTTAATTCTTCTCCCATTCACAGCTATTTTCACAATCCCAGTGGATTTAATGATATTACCTCTGCTTTACCTACAACTGCTCTTGCCAGTCAGTAGGCGATCAGGCCCATTTATTTGATATTGCTGACTGACATTAAATCATCCATGTACTGACTGATAAATAAATACATGGGTAAACTTGTTGGCAAATATAAGTAAGTAAACATGTTCTATAAGTATTCACTGAAGTCTAATTCAATGTTGATTAAGGTTTTACAAACCCAGAAAACAAAATCTTATATCTGTTCTTTACTGATGAATTAAATAGCAGAAGGTTTTAGCCTTTTCTTTTTTCCAGGTGTAGAGCTGAATTCACTGCGCCAAATGAAGATACAGAGACCTATGACAATGCTTACAGATGTCCGACAGCTGATATCAAGTGGAGGAAGCGTGAATCAAAAGAATGATGAAGGAGTTACCCTGGTGAGTGGGAATATGGAATCATCACCCAGTGAATGTGTATGTACTGCAACTGTATACTGGCGAGCATGTTTGCAAGGCAATTCTCTAAAAAGAGAAATGAGGGAATGCAAGATTTTGGTTCTCATCTGGCCTTTTGAAGATAGATGTATGTCAATGTCATGCATAGTACTGATTTTTAAAATAGACTCGTGCAACATCTGTGCCTTAATGACAATTTTCTTACTGTTAGCCACTGAATATGCAACACAAAAATTAATAACAAAAAAAAATATTGGCACTGTAATTTAGAACTGCAGCAGATACTTATGGTCTCTGACATTCTGTGTAAGAGAAGCCTGAAACTTCACTCAGTGATTCCTGTTTTAGGCTCATATCTTCTGGCTGAACTAGGCTAAAACACTGTTTCATGAAGCTATCTTGATCCACCATATCAGTGGATAAGTGTTCCTTCTTCCAAATTTGCATGTTATTTGTAGTCACTGGGTCTCATTTTATCCTTTTCTGCTATCCCTTCATGTTTTCAGGATCACTACTTCTTCAGCTATCAAATTATTTTAAAATCAATGTAATAAAATAATTTTAAAATTAATGTATTTTTCCCTAGACAGCATGTCTGTGGAATGTTCTCTGCCTATAGAATCATAGAATCATAGAATCATTAAGGTTGGAAAAGACCTCTAAGATCATCAAGTCCAACCGCCAACCCAACACCACCATGCCCACTAAACCGTGTCCCTAAGCGCCTCATCTACACGTCTTTTAAATACCTCCAGGGATGGTGACTCCACCACTTCCCTGGGCAGCCTGGTCCACGGCCAAGTTTCTCCTAATGTCCAATCTAAACCTCCCCTGGTGCAACTTGAGGCCATTTCCTCTCGTCCTATCGCTGGTTACTTGGGAGAAGAGACCAACACCCACCTCGTTACAACTTCCTTTCAGGTAGTTGTAGAGCGCGATGAGGTCTCCCCTCAGCCTCCTCTTCTCCAGGCTAAACAGTCCCAGTTCCCTCAGCCGCTCCTCATAAGACTTGTGCTCCAGACCCTTCACCAGCTTTGTTGCCCTTCTCTGGACCCGCTCCAGCACCTCAGTGTCCTTCTTGTAGTGAGGGGCCCAAAACTGAACACAGTATTCAAGGTGCGGCCTCACCAGTGCCGAGTACAGGGGCACGATCACCTCCCTACTCCTGCTGGCCACATTATTATAAAGTCTTCAACATCGTTATCAGTAAATGGTCATCGTCAGCATTAAGATATTGAATAAGTTTTTAAAATTCTTCTGTGTTTTTCTGCAAATACTGTACTAAAATAATTAGAAAGGCATGTATTACTGAACTTCATTATTATTATTATTATTTCAGCATTTATGCTGATTTACATTGGATGATACTGAATTAATACACCGCATCTTTAGTATATTTAATTCCATATTTTAATACCTGTGGAGTGTTTAAACTATAACTGAAAAAGTGAGCAGCCTCATGTCTGGGGTTGTTGAATCCAGCCACTGTCTATACAGAAAGCTATGACTTCTGGGGTGGCCACCCCAAGGCAGTTAACTGTAGTTAAAAACAGGAGGGAAGCAGGGGAGGGATGGGAAGAAACAAAGCAACTTTTAGTTTAATTCATAAAAGCATTAATTTAACTTCCAGTTTTCTGATACATTTAAGCTAAGCTGCTAAATCACAGTAAAATGCGAAGTTGTTTCTATTGTACTTTACTCTTATTGCTACTTTAGTTTGAATTGGCTTAGTTAAATTGAGTTATGAACCTACCTAACTATCATTGTATAAAACCTTTTCTGTAGTTAGCTGGAATAGTTGCAATGCATGTCTGAAATGTGTTTAACAGTACTGCAGATACTAGGAGAAAAGCGTTGTGGATAGTTTGGGTTTTGTTATTTGCTTGGTGGGATGTGGACAAAGGGGCATTTTTTGCATGAACAGTTTTTATGCATGAACTTTGATTTTTTGAACTTCTTTCATAGTCCTGCAACAAGTAGCTACAGAGTGGATCATTTTTCTTTTGTTTGAGATTTCTATTATGTGAAACTTTTGTCTGACAAACTGGTGGGAATATGGAATTTGTTAAACTGCTCTGTCTGTATTCATGGGCGTGGAGTCAGCCAGTCTGTATGTGTATCAAAGGGTTCTGGGAATAGGTTTTTTTTGCTCTACATCTATCTGTACAGAGAAAACAAAAAATATCTCAGTTGTAAGTAGCAAATGAGATTTGTTTTCGCTTGATAGAATATATCTAATCCATGTGTAAGTTAAGATGAATCAGGCAAAAAATTGATGGCATAAATGTATAAATGCACACATTCTCATAGATTTCATAGCATATACATATGTGTACATGCAATACAGACACAGAATGATATATGGCAAATTTAATTTTTCTGCTAAATACTCCTGTAATAATTTTTTCTTTGAAAGATTTCAGACATTAAATATTTCCTTTGTCCTGTAAGCTTTTAAACTACTTTAAAATAACAGTTGTCAAATTGCTGTCTGAATAGAAAATGTAATTTCTTCTGTTAAAACAGAAGAAAAGCTGAAGCTATGTCAAATTATGGAAAATTTTGAGGTTTTTGTACATTTCAAATCAGAGCATTTATAGCATACAGAATTGTTGTTCTGCCCCCAGGGCAGGGATATTCTGCCCCCTTTCCAGAGGAAGATTTTTGATGAGCTGTAATGTATTTCATCCCTCTGCATCAAGGATGTTCATAGAGAAAACTTTTTGCATACTCTCCAGGTGCAGCTGAACCAGAAATAACAAATAAGGCAAATAATATTCTGGACTCTGTTTTTGGTGTCTCCTATGCTTATAGTGACTTTGGACCTACACAGTTAGAATCATAGAATCATAGAATCATTAAGACTGGAAAAGACCTCTAAGATCAATGAGTCCAACCGTCAACCCAACACCACCATGCCCACTAAACCATGTCCCTAAGCGCCTCATCTACATGTCTTTTAAATACCTCCAGGGATGGTGACTCTACCACTTCCCTGGGCAGCCTGGTCCAAGGCTAGTGTTCCAAGGCTGTTCCAAGTCCTAGTAACAGGTTTATTGCAAGACCTTTTTCTTGCCATTAGCCATTCATTTCAATCCTCAGAAAAATAGTCTCTTCAGCTAACATTGCTTCAAGGGAAAAAAATCATGTAGTTGGGCTACATGATTTGGGGATACAGGTTACCACCTATAACCTCAGCTTTCCATTTCTGCAGTCTTCCTGAGCCCTGTTCTTACAGACCATCATGAGAACTGACTCCTCGTAACTGGGGATAAGCAATTATATTGTGCCAATTTCCAAATGCAAATTTTGTCCCCTTTGCTCCCACAAGTGGAGGGAATGTTTGAAATCATAGCAGAGAACCATGAGAAAATAAACACCACTAAACTAACCTGGATCAATCTGGTCGTGTGAAGTATGTGCCTCAACATACAATCTAGCGAAGCAATGCAAATAAAAGAAATAAAATCTCTGTGGTTCAAAATTGAGAAAGTATTTTTTGTGACTGATTTTGTGCTGCAAACTCAATGTGCGTTGTTTGATTATGCGATAATGAATTCATTTTGGAGTAAAGCAGTGTTAGCTAACATCTGGGATATTTGAATTGTCACAAAAGAAAATTAGGTCTAGGCCACACACTGCTGAAATGTATGAATCTACCCGGACTCATGAAGTTTGTGAATGTGTTTGAAAGGATGTTCACTTGAAATTGTATGAAAAGTATCTAGTGAGAGTAGATTGTTTAAATAGTTCTCAATAACCTAACATTCTTACTTTTTGGTGGGTTTTGTTTATAAATGTTAAAAAAGATTCCACAGTGGTTTGCTAGTCTGTTGTTATTGCATATATATTTTGTATTTGTCGTTATTGTGATTTAGCCAGTTAGGTCTGTGAGGCAGCCAAGATACGCAGTAGCGTGTCATGGGCTTTTCTGAGTTCTTTAAACTATTAAGATGTTCTTAAACTATTAAGGCTTTCATATTGCAGCTGCACGTAGCCTGCGCTAATGGATACAGGAATATTGCATCTCTGATACTGGATCATGGGGCTGATCTCAATGTAGTGGACAATCAGTACTGGACACCTCTACATTTAGCTGCAAAATATGGACAGGTAAAGCATGATTTTTTCACCTGCTTCTCTTTTCTTTGTGATAGTCTTCTGTAGCAATAGCAAATACTTTCAAGTCAGGGAGACTTTTCTAGTTTTAATGTGAAAAGCTTACACATTTCTGTACTGTAGGTGGCATCTCAAATGACGGAGATCATTTGAGATAGACGTTGTAAAGCTATCAACCCAATACAGCTCATTAAAATCAATCTACCGTCAACAGCAGTTTGTCTCCAGCAAAAATTAAATTTACACTGAAATTGGAAAGGGAGCCAAAAAAAGCACTTTTGTCTGTTATTTTCTTATATTCTGATGTCAAACTCTTATTTTTAGCTAACTTTTTTTCTGTTTATATCTCTGTGAATGAATGTCCAGGATCCACTTAACACAGTAGTCGCATTCAAAGTTTTTCAGTAACTGAGTTGTGGAAGGGTGCCCTGGGTTTGGGATTTGGAGGCCATGCCTAAACATGATTTGTGCCTCTTAACATCCCGCTTTTTCACATTTCCTTCATCCTCACTCTCCCAGGACATGCTCAGTGTGCCTTTGTTGTAGTCTGACCATTTCAGGAGAGCTCCCCACAGCTCCCACTGACCCACCTATGGCTCAAAAATCATCACTTACCCACAGCTACCTGCCAAAAACCTCTCTGATGCATCCTAGCTCAGCCTCCTACATTCCTGCCCTTTGTCCTGTCAGGTCTCTGCTGCAGCTCCTGGAAAACTTGTCCCTTCCTATCTTTGTCTTCCACCAGGAGGGGCTGGACCTCTTCTGCCGTGGACACAAGACTGAGCTTCCCGGTGTTGCTCTGAATACAAATTGCTTTCTTCTGTTCAGATTCCTAAAAATCCTTCCTGACACTGTGGATGTAGGCGTACCGAGTTAGACAGAAAATGCCATGAATTGTAGCTGTCAAGCCATTCCCCTGTTTCTTCGCTACTTTGCCGCCTCGTAATGCTTATTTCTATTGCCATCAACCATGCTTTTAAACATAACTCAGAATGGCAAAACGTTGTTGATCCTAAACAGGACTCTGATTGGTTTTCTTTTTTTATTTTATAATAAACATAAGTAAAAATCTTGATGGACTTCTGCTGGAGTATGAACTCTGTAGTTAGATAATCTTAATTCTGTTTCTGATCTCAGTGGAGACAATCCCATTCATTTAGCTGAATCTCTAGCCAATGGTTGAGGAGAACTAGGATTTTTGTTCATGTCTGCTTCTGGTATCTCAGTTGCTTTTTGGTACTCATGTGAGTAAACCTGTGAATTACAAGATGAAGGTGCTGAGATACAAGGGGTGGGATGCAGCTGATTTTACTGCACCCTTAGTGATCTGAATATGAAGCTAAGATTGCTTTTTTGGTGGAGTTTTCTTCTTTTCTTTTTTTCTTTTTTTATTTTTGAGACTTTCACTGCATGTGATCTGCATGTTAAGATTTAAGGAGTAGATTCTAAGCATGCCAAAATGTCAAATGAAAAGCAAAAAAGACAGGTATATGGGTAGACAGATGAAATTTGAGTACTTATGCACATATATTGTAATTCACCTGTCAGACTGTCTTCTTTAGAAAACTGCTACCTATACAATATATTTTTAGGTTTGCAAAACCATTTAAAGATACAATTCAGTACTTAAGTTATATATTGATTCATGTCCTGTTGCTTATTAAAATGACGTGTATTTCCTCATTGCATGTGTTCTCATTTTCATTGGATAAATGGCTTCCAACCTCTTTTCGGACTTCAGAAATGTCGTGGTTTAACCTGGCAGGCAGCCAAATATCACGCAGCCGCTCGCTCACTCCCCCCGCCAGTGGGGTGGGGAGAGAATCGGAAGGGAGAAAGTGAGAAAAACTCGTGGGTTGAGATAAAGACAGTTTAATAGAACAGAAAAGGGAAAATAATAATAATAATGATAGAATATACAAAATGAGTGATGCACAATGCAATTGCTCACCACCCGCACTGACCGATAACCAGGTAGCGATCGGTACTTCCGGTATCACGCCTACCATTCATATACTGAGCATGATGTCACATGGTATGGAATACCCCATTAGCCAGCTGAGCTGGCTGTCCTGATTATGTTCCCTCCCATCTTGTGTACCCAGCTCAGTCAGTAGGCATGGGAGCTGTCCTTGGACTAGGAGGGCACTTAGCAACAACTGAAAACATCAGTGTGTTATCAACATTCTCCTCATACTAAACCCAAAACACAGCACTAGGAAGAAATTTAACCCTATCCCAGCCGAAACCAGGACAAGAAAATAAATAGTACACTTTATAGCAAGAAGGTAGTAAAAATGTAGTAAAAATAATAGTAAAAATAAATGTGTTTGAGACTAGGTAGTTCTGTTGGGATATAGATTTCTCCTATTGAGATACCCTATATCTGCTCTTTTACAGAGTATGAAAGCTCAGCATGTTTTCGTGTTAGATTAAGTCATTGGTTTATATATGTATGGCCTGAAGTGTACCCTCAGCAATTTCTGGAAGGTTAAATTTACTGAGAAAATTTTTCTGCAAAAATAGACTGAACCAAAATTTTGTTAGCAAGCGAGGCATCAGTGACATTTTGCATGTACTGTAGTTTTATTTTTCTCATCCCATCTTGTCCTGTGCTGTTCTGCAGTTCTAGTGCCCTCACTGATCCCTCTGGATCCTCGTGTGACACTGCAGGCAGGCATGCGCTCCCTCTGCCTGGGCTCAGACTGCAGTAGGGCAAGAAAACTCTTATTCAGAGTACGGTGACTGCAGTGATGTAATCCTGAGCTGGAGCTACTATTTCTTACGTTTCAGGATGGCTTGCAAGTTCGGGCTTTGTATTGCATTAATGTAATCATAGAATGGCTGCAAGTCTCTTCTGGTGTGAAGCCTAAGCACTACTTTTATTGAAAAGGGCTTGAAAGGACTGACTTGAAAGGACTGGGAAAGAACTTTTCTTTGGTTATATATGTGTAACACCTATATGTTTGCAACACTAACCCTGGATGACTTGAAATACCTTTTTTGTAACGAAGTTAGGTTTTTTTTTTTTTGAAACAGTCCTGTACATGTAAAGTTTGTAATTGAAAGTGGCTAATGGAAAAAATGTCTTTCCTTTTGAAGTCTTCTAAGAGCTCAGATTGCTGTTTTGTGAGATGATCCTTTTTGCCGGCTCTTTTGTTGAACTGTGTCTCCCTTTATGTCCCAGATGACAATGGCAGTGACTCGTACTATTCCAGGAGTTTTTGGTGAGAAGACAGGGACCAGTTGTGCTAGTCACAGTACAAGCACTATGTGTACATGTGGAGGAAGACAAATGAAGTAACATTACACTCTTCCTCACTAAAATTAACAAAATAGAGAGCAAATATCCTCCCTTTGTAGTGTTAATGAATACAATTTGGAGAGACCTTATTATCATTATAGATAATTTGCCATCCTTATGTAGGAAATAAATGCAGCTTTCGTATGGATGCTGTTTGTAAGAAACAAGTAAATAATTTAAATTCCTTTATAAGAGGGATTTATTAGATATTAGGGAAAATATTTCATCCAGTAGCTAAGCCATCGGGGTGTTTTTAAAAATTCCTTTCTTATGATGACAATTTTGAAACGTATTTTAGCTTTAGTATCAATTCATATGCATATCATATTTACAATGCTATTTTGAGCAATTAATTATAGACAAATACAAGCATTGTTACTATTTTGGGAAAAAGTAGTATCGCAGAATGGGAATAACCTTAGTTAAGACATGATTTGGATAGTTTGTTTTAAAATATATTTATGAGGAAATAGTTATTTTTTAGCCAAAAATATTAATGTTCCCTGAGAAAGTCATTAATATAAATTCTGGACTCCACCCCTTATGGTTTCACCCTCTTGTAACACATATTTGTGGCAGTTTTTTTTAAAAAGTCTCACTTGAAAAACTCGCTACAGTGATAAATCTGTAGGTTCTAATAGAAGACTCTAAAAAAATCTATTTGGTTTTAGTTTGATGTTCTTTTTAATTCTGGAGACGATTTCTTTCCTTCCAGGAATGTACCTGAACAGAAAAATAGCCTTTTCTTATCTTGTAGCTTGTCTAATAAGCAATGATCCTTTAACGACTGGTCACAGAAGTTTCAAAAAACCCATTCTAAACCATTGTTGTTTAGTAGTTTACTAGCACTGTTGCTACAATACCTGCAGCCAAACCCCATGCAATATATAATTAGTATTATATTCCTTGAGTCATAAGGACTGATAGTTTTTCCTGTTTATAAAATACCTACAAAATTCGTAGTTATTCAGATATATTTTTCATTTAAGCAGAAAAGCTGCTTACTTAATAAAATGCAATTGGATCAGTTATACAAATTACACATTTAGTTTTTGAACTATTTTATGTTATAGACCTTACATACGTGTATTTTGCATATTACCTTATGAAAAAATTTGAGTAGTGATATTCTTATGAAGAAATTGTTACATTGTTTTAGAGTCACATGTAGACTCAGTTGAGGCACCTGAGGTCTATACATATACAGTTTTATGTCTGCAAATACGCAAAATACAAAAAATTAAAATAAATACAAAATACACAAAATTAAAAAAAAATATTTGGCTATTTGTAAGACCATAACAATAATAGAGATGGTACTAATTTACTTTAGAGGGGAAAAAAAAGAAGAATCTACTGAAGTTTAAAATTTATAGTGAGAAAATTTAATTTGCATCTGTTCAGGAGGAAACTTGTAAAGAATAAAGGCGCTGCAAGCTTCATGTTAAAAATCTCAAGTTGTAAATTAATACACAAGGTAAGTGGATTACAAAAAGCTTATTGCTCCAACTTCCACAATAAATTATATGAGAAATTATTGGAGCAAAAATACATTATCCTGACTGAGCTAAGCATGTGAAAGATATCACACCCACATCTTATAATCAAAACGTGGCTTGCAGAGACACCTCGATAATGGCAAAACCAATTTTATTTAGGATAGGATTCTCCTCAACTAAATTTAGCCAACTACACCTTAAGTACAAAGGCAAAGATTTGTCTTGTCTAATGTGAAGAATCACCTCTAGAGAGTTTGGGGGTTATGTACAGGATATGGCTACTAAGTACAGAATAAGGCAACGGAGGCTACTGCCTGAAGGTCAGTCTCTCTGTTTGTAAGACGAGGCTCTGCTTTGCAGGAACAGGTTAGGTCACCAATGAATGCAACAGACTATTAACTGAAATACTACCATTGAATGCAAACATTAAAAAATAATGATAATAGCATTAAAAAATAAGCATATTTTTAAGCAAGGTTATTCTGAGTTTCTAGGACTGTTGTGATTTCCCACCCTGTAACTATTAGGGCTAAAATCAAGGTGTTTTTTTTTTTAATACACATTGAGATTCTAACATTATACCAAAAATGGATATTATTGAGGTATTAAGGTCAGAGTTGCTGAACTTAATAATTTTACCTTAATAAAATGATGGAATATAATGATCTTTTCAACACACATGCAAATCTGCATCAGTGACACACAAAAACCTCTTCAAAATCAGATTATGAGGGCAGCAGAACAAGCCTCAAGAAATTAGAATATGCCAGGGTTGCCTGCGTAAATTTAAGAGGGCCTTTTGGACGTATACATTCTTAATACTGTTATTGATGGCAGTTTGAACTCCCTTGTCTCATTCATGTCCAGCATGGGGAGTGCTGGTATGTATGTGGCTGCTGCCTGTGCTCACCGGAGTGGGGTACACATCGTCACTTGGGTACCACGCCGCCCATGCTGGCAATGATACCAACCGCGGAAGGGCGACTTGTATTTTTCAGGCTGGCCTCCTAATTTGAATTTAGCACAGCAATCACTTTGTGAACAGCTAGTAATCTGGCATTGGTAGTGCTGTCCCCGCTGGATATCTTCCAGGCTACTGTGATCAGGAAAGCACACGCTCGCCCTCCCCCATGGTGGGAATAGGCTGCAGCTCTGACGTTTGCCTTGGGTACTTTGGCACAATTCCCAGGCACAAGCTGTTTCTTTGTTGTTTATCACAGAAATGTCACCTTTCAAACCAGCTATCGGAGGCACGCAGGCCAGAGCTGACTCCCCAGTAGCTTAAACACTACCTCTCCCAAAATTTCATCCTTGGGGGATGCTGCCTATGTCTAAACTGTTAAATTGCTAAATAAAAGAAAGCTAGAGATTAAGCCAAGCAACAGTCCAGCTCACATTCATATTGTTTAGAGCTAGTTTCCTCTATAGGAGATTAGTCTTGTTTGTAGAGAGCTAGTTGGAGTGGTCCAAAGCAGAGTCAGGGACAGAGCTAAGAGTTAAGCAGTGTGGATTATAAGGGATACTTAAGCTTACTCCATTGCACTCTCTTACTTAGCGAGACAGATTTAGCTTCTGGGTGTGAGGTTTAACAGTTTCATGATGTCAAAAAAAAAGATAAGAGAATTGTTGAACTACTGACTGTGCCTCTCCAAGAGTAACTCCTGCACTAGCAAGGATTTCCCATTAATAAATTGGAAATATTCCAAATATTTCCAGGGATAGGGCTCAGATGCCTAGCTCATGTTTCTTAGCATATTATATACATCCTGTGTAATTTTCAAAAATTATGTGTGAAATTGCCATTCTGTAAGAATATTCTCCCTTAATACACATTTGTTTGGCTTGTTTGCTTGAACTGAATCAGACCTCTCTGTCTAGGTAGTTCATCCAAATACAGCATTTCTTTCAGATCATAGAAGGAACTCTGTGCTTCTTGCTGAAGTCTAAGAGAGCACACTTTATTACTATGTGATCTAATTTGCTCATCTTTACCAAAACACATTAGTTGTTTGACTCAGCTATGACCTGTGGTTGCATATTCTTTTCTTTAAGTGCATGTTGACCCCAAAACAGAAAAAAATCCACACAGATCATTAGAATATGCTTCAATGAAAAGGAGACACCTGAACTCATTGCAGGAAATTATATTTAATCTCATTCAAGTTTGGCCATTGCCATAGAAGTTCCTTTGAATGCAGTTTCTGGACTTCTGCACATTCCACAAATGTTTTCAATGAGAAGAGCCTAAAGAAGGGGGTGCTTGTTCAGTATTTCAAAAAGAATAGAGTATAGTCACTCAAGGAATACATATTTTCCCTATCAAGCAGTTGGAATCTTTCATTTATGGTCAGAAAATCCTCTACAGAATGTTTTATCCAGACATATCTCACCCTCTTTTCTTTAGTCTTTTTGTTCATCTTTGGCATGTGTGATTGTACTCAGGTAGAAAAGCAGCATTTCCCTTCAGATCAAATTACATTCATTTTCCTCAAGTAGAGAGACCACTTTGGGATTTCTGCCTGTGATATCTTTCTTTCACTCTCAATATATTCAGCAGGTTTCTATAAATTATTCAAATGCTAATGGTGGGTACAGAACACTAAGGCAAGAAAAGCTAGATTCACACAATACCAAATGATAAGAAAATAGATTTACAAGTTTGAGCTTCATATACAGACTAGGGGCAACCTCAATTTATAAAATTACTATAAAATTCTCAGTGTTTACATGTATGTTTTTAAAGCTAAGATGTGCACAGACTACACTATATATTTATTTGATTATTGCAGGATCTCAGTGATCAATATAAATTTCATTTTCCTTGAAATGCCAGCTATAGTAACTTTCACTCATCTACGTACATATATATAGATATATATAAAAACATGAGAGGCATATATGAAAAAGAAGTCTGATAAGACTGATCAGGCACAAACTTTGAGAAGTGCCAGAATTATGATTCTCTCTGTAGTATTAATATATAACTGGTAGGAACATAACTTATAAGCATCTTTAATCACAAAATCACATAATATTTTTCCCCGATTTATTTTATTTTTTGCTCTGTCTAATTTCCTGCTGGATTGAAAAATAGAAATGTAGGTTATCAGTCTTGAAGTAAAGACTGCTGGAGTCTTTACTTCAGCTGTAGAAAAACCTTTAAGTAACCTTTGTCACTTGCTTAGATAGCTGAAAACACTATTAGGTTGTCCTTCTTTACTTGAACTATTCCAGAGGTTTAAAAGGTGTACTCTTAGGTCATGTAGGTTAAACATGCTGACTGCAGAAAGATAGTGGTGACACTTGGGGAGCCTGGGTTCCATTCCAAGCTCTGTGCATGAACAGACACAGTCTTTACAGTTCATTCCTCCCACATGTAACCTTATTTGTCCCATTGCCTCCAGTGTGTTCCATTCTTGTCATTATTCTGTTGCCTTATTGTCCCATTCATTTGCCCGGCTTCATGTTCTTTCCATACACGTCTTTTCCCAATCCTAATTTCCTTGCACAGCCAGCTTCTGCCCCTCCTCCTCTCCCTGGTTCTCATCCAAGGTTTCTCTTTTCTCTGCTTTGGCTTCATGCCAACCTTCCTGCCCTTCTGTTATACTTATCCCTTTTTCCCACTTGCTCACAGTCCCAATCTCCCTTGTTCAATCTGTGTTTTTTCCTCACCATGTCACTTTCTTCTTTCATTTTCTTTTTCTGCTTAGTCTGTCTCTACCTACATCCTGGCTCCTTGCCATGTCTCTCTTCTTCCCTTTCACTTCATTTATTTCATGCTGTTAGTTCCAAAGTCCAGCATTTTATCCATGCTCTGTTCTATTTTTTCCCCTCTGCTCTTTCTCTACCCTGCTGTTAGTCTCATTCCCGCAACCTACTTTTTCTAATCTGTTCCACTTTGCTGACCACAGGTGGTTATGGACCCCTTTTTCTGCACTCAAGTAGAAAAAATATCTTCCTCATCTATATTGTATTAAGAAGGGAGATCTGTAATGAGTTTCAGACATCATTTCCTGTGTCTAGAGCAGTACTGTGGATCAGATTTGCAATCGCAGAGAAAATGCTATTTCGCTTCTGAATGATACTGCTCTTATTTAGGGATTTACATATGAGACTGGCTTTAAGGGAGACTCAGTCTTCTAAGGCGTACTATTATGTAATGGAGAACAAATATATGATCTTCAAAACTCAATTAACAGTAACTCTAAGAGTTAAATAATTACCTTACTCCCAAATGTTGGGAGTCTTTCTCTTGGGATTTGCTTATGTTTGTTTCGCTCCCCAGTAGCTTAAGTGAATACAGGTCCCTAACCTGCACTTTTCCTCTCAATGTCCTTGATGCTTAGTGAAGTGCTGATTATTGCCCCATTCCACTAGTTAAATACATTTCTTCAGTGTTATTCCAAGCAGTTTCTTACTCAATGACTTCTCTGATCTTATTTATTCCATCTGCTGAATATACAGCTAGCATGAAGTTACAGCACTTCTATCACAGAAGCTTAGTAATGGTAATAAAAAGAATACTAGTAATAATAAAAATTGAAACTACTTCCCTGATTTATATTTTCTTATTGCAAATCTTTTAAACATCCAAGTGGATGTTTAAACAAGGTCGCTGATACTGGTTAGACTAACATTTAGGCCTACAGTGGACCATACTAGCAAAGGTAGGCTCTTTGATTTACCCATTATAATCTAAAAACTGTCTTGTAAGCATCTGGTGGCTATGATTTTTTCAAGGTTTGAAATTCAGTGAAGTTTTGACAATTTTCCAGACAGACAACAACAGGAATATTCTCAGCCCCTGGAATTAATCTTCTGCCTAACACAAAGTCTTCAAATCATACACGCATTGGACCTCACAAGGATCGATCAATATATTTTCCCACGCCCTGCTCCCAGAAGTGCTTAATTTTTGGTTGCTTTATTTTTCTACCTAATTTAAAAAAAAAAAAATATCATAAGCACTCACAGGCAGCAATGCTAGCAAACTGCCTAACAAAAATCATACAGGGAGGTAAACATGCACTTTTCCAACCCAGTGAAGTGAAGTTTAGCCTTATGAGCAATTGAAAACTGGTTCTTATAAGTGCAGATGTAGGCCATCTTACTCAGTGGTGAAGACTGCAGATAATAATGGTGTAACCAGTGGTATTTTAAGTGTTCTGCCTAGGGTTTTGTTGTGTTTAGTGAATAAGCACCTTAGATATTAAAATAATACTTGGTGATTTCACTGTGTTTCACACACTATTGTGAGATTGATGGTCCGAAATAATACGGATTTTGATCTAAGGTTGTTGATCCACTAGTTTCCTATTATATGGCTTTGTCTCACTGTGGATGAAAGCATGCTGGGGACCATATCTAGAGAAAATAGAGTGGAAACCTGAGAAGTCACAGCAGGTGGAAGGAAATTGCAGGAAGAGAGTGGGAAGGCCTTAGTCAAAGAGAACCGAGGAATGGACGTCAAGAAGGAAGAGAAAAATAGCGTTGTCCCAAAAAAGGGATAAAAGCACCAATAAAAAGGTGGAAGAAAATAAGTTGGGGAGATACATGTAAGGAGCTGGGAGTCTCAGATACAGAAAACAGAAAAAAGGGCCTGAGGAATAAGAAATGATGGGTGGGTGTGAACAAAAGATGGATGGTGAACCAGGTCACTAAGGATAGTAGGAAATTTGCAACTTTGAAACAGAAAGAGAGGAGTGGAGAGGAATGTTGGTTTTGACACGGAAGAAAAGTGAAGGACTGAAAGAATTTACTGTTGGGGGTCCATGCAAATTGGATGATGCATATTCATTGCTGTGCAAAGTAGCACATCAGGACATTTGCATAACATCTCCAGCTTTCTGAATTTACTACTTAAGCAGGTATCTCTCCAATGGTAAAGAAAAGGGAATAAATGATCTGAAGAAGTGGCACTGGGACTTGGATAATAACTCAAGAGTTCAAAGCTCAGCCAGTGCCAGCAGCTTATCCTTTGCAGGTGCTGGCACAGATCTAGCATCCTCTGCATTGCTTCAGAGGAAAATATCTGACCATACAGGATAAGAAGACTCTTTTCAGGAGCACTGATTCTGCTCCCCAGCTAATTCACTAGCAGTAAAACTAACATGGCTTGAGAGCAGTTTGGAGCTGCCTTTGCAGCCTCGAGTGCGTAGGGAGATTCTTGAGGAATCTCTATCACTCCTTCATGCCCCATATTTCCTACCCTGTCACTGCGGTCACTTATCTGTGGCAACAGGCCTCACAGTCTGTCAGATGGCTAACACTCATGCTCTTAAGCCTGTGGTTTATGAAACGGAGCGTTGGGCTTTCTTACCTACCAATGTGTGGTAAAACTTAGCCCCTTTTTTGGCAGGGGGAAATTGTATTTGAAGGCTTTATAATGTGCCTGTTGCAGTAAATTTAGTTATGCTGCCTTTTTTTCCCTTATAGCTTTTTATTTTCAGTGTTGCACTCCATATTTCATTAGGTTTAAAGAATTGTTCAACTCTAATGCTCCCATGTCCAGTCAGTGTTTTCTCTGTTCATCTGCGTATGTTTTTCTAGCTCCTTAGATCATAAGCGTTGCTCCCATTAATGTGAATTGCACTTCATTTCCTTGTAATATTTCCTTTGAGAACTAACGCTCAGGCTGCATTTTTTTTTCCACTCGCTATTTTAGGAAAAAACCCCATAGCTCTTTTGGTGTAACTGTGGTGGTCTGCCTGCACACCTGATCATGCTTTCTGTCTTGCTTATCAAGCTCAGAGTTTTTACATGCACGAAAAAACCTTTTTCTTTAATCTTGCCTATGTAAAGCTGTAATTAATATAATCTTTCTTTATCTATTTTCATTAAGAATTTCCGCTGTCCATAAATATTCAAACTGTTAAAAGTTTGCTAACAGATTCTGATGGAGAAAAAATGGTCTTTTTTGGGAAAGCTATAGGTGACCTTTTCCACATTACACACAATCACAGGATGTTTGAGGTTGAAGGTCATCTAGTCCGGGACCATGTCCAGACAGTTTTTGAATGTCACTAAGGATGGAGACTCCAAAACCTCACTGGGCAACCCGTGCCAGTGCTTGGTCACCCTACAGTATAAAAGTGTTTCCTGATGTTCAGGCAGAACATGCTGTGTTTCACTTTGTGCGCATTGCCTCTGGTCCTGTCCTGGGCACCACTGAAAAGAGCCTGGCTCTGTCCTCTTTGCATCCTTCCTTCAGGTATTTACATACATGGATGAGATTCCCCTGAGCCTTCTCTTCTCCAGGGTGAAGAGTCCCAGCTCTCTCAGCCTTTCCTCATATGTGAGGTGCTCCAGTCTCTTAATCATCTTAGTGGGCTTTTGCTGGACTCTCTCCAGTGTATCCATGTCTCTTTTGTGCTGAGGAACCCAGAACTGGACACGGTACACCGGGTGTGACCTCACCAGCACTGAGTAGAGGGGAAGGATCTCCTCTCTCGACCTGCTGGCAGCACTCCTCCTAATGCATCTCAGGATACCATTAACCTTCTTTGCGGCCAAAGCACGTTGCTGGCTCATGTTCAACTTGGTGTCTACCAGAACCCACCGGTCCTTTTCTCCAAGGCTCCTTTCCAGCTGGGCAGCCCCCAGCATGTACTGGTACCTGGGGTTGCTCCTCCTGAGGTGCAGGACTTTGCAGTTCTCCATGAACTTCATGAGGTTCCTGTTAGCCCATTTCTCCAGCGTGTCAAGATCCCCTTGGATGGCACAACCCTCTGGTGTATCAACCACTCCTCCCAGTTTGGTGTCATCTGCAAACTTGCTGAGGGTGCACTCTGCCCCATCATCCAGATCATTAATGAAGATGTTGAACAGGATTGGACCCAGTACTGATCACTGGGGTACACTGCTAGTTACTGGCCTTCACCTAGACTTCTTGCCACTGATCGCCACCCTCTGGGCCCAGCCGTTGAGCCATTTTTCAATCCACCCGAATGGTGGAATGGCAGCGCCT
The DNA here is from genome assembly GCF_000690835.1 of Fulmarus glacialis. Classification (NCBI taxonomy): domain Eukaryota; kingdom Metazoa; phylum Chordata; class Aves; order Procellariiformes; family Procellariidae; genus Fulmarus; species Fulmarus glacialis. The sequence goes on from NW_009208513.1 coordinate 88,138, forward strand.
TACCCGTTTTTCTGTTTGGCAAGCGTCACATCAGAACAGGCTGTGAATGAAGGTTTACAATGTAGTTTTGCAGATGTTTTGAAGACTTCCTTACTAGTGTAAGGTGCAGCCTAGAAAAAGCACAGGAATAGGCATCTGAAAATGTATCACAGACTGATGTGAGGTGAGAACTGGAGTCTGAATGCTGAATGAGTGGGAATAGGTAAAGCACGAAGGGTCTATGAAGGCCTTTGAAAATTAGGGCAAGCAGCTTCTGGCTTGGTGAAAAAGCTTCTGGCCTTTTCATTTGTATGAATTGGCAAAGACAACACTCTGGAAAATAAGAATCAAAATTTATATTGTCATTTAATTCGTAGGGTCTACAATATTTCGTTAGATACTGCAGTTTCCCTTAACGTAGTCATATCTATTTGTAACTCTGCAATTGAAATACCTTTGGATAGTGATAATTTGCTGTAATTACTCTACAAATATTTCTACTGTTAGGCACAGTTCTGAAGATCTGGCAATTGGATTTTAAAATACTCCTTCTAAAACATAAGTGAATGAGGTTAAAACTAACACAGACAGTTTTGCGTATCCAAAAGCAAATTGAAATTAGCAGTGACCTGAATACCTTCGTCTTGGTGACATGCATCAAGGATTTCCAGCAGGAGTTATTTCTTTGGCAGCAAGAAGCATTGACACTGCAGCATGGAAGGGACTTCTTGTGGCATAAATCCAGAACCTTGGTAACCCAAAAAGCTGTGTATTGTTACTAAACTGAAAGCGCATTTAAAACCCCCCTCCTTTGCTAGAACCACTACCACTTTTTAGAATGGCTGTTCACGAGATTGTGCAACTGCTGCTGATTTAGTCAGCTCAATGACTAAGCATGCTCCATTTTTTCATAATGAAAAAACACAGAGATATATGTGTTGAGGGTTCTCAGTTGAAAGCAGGGCTAACTGGATTTGGAAATAAACCTGTTATGGCTTCCTCCCTGCTTCCACAGTTTGCTGAATTTTCTGCTGTTACTGTCAGAATGGAAAGCCAGCATTAGAAAGCTGAGGAGAGCCAGATCTTTTTATTTCTATAGAAATTTGCAATAATATTTTCCTATTTTTCTGTGATTAGAAGTTTGGGGGTTTTTTTGCATTTAACTGATTCCTCCTTGTCATGGTCTTTTGTAGTAAGTTGCCTCCTGTGTACTGAATCCATGTTGAATTTTATTATCTTTATTGCAATGATTTCCTTCCATTTTAGCCTTTATTCATTTATTTATTTATTGCTTGTTTTGATGCCAAATTACTATCCTTTCCCTTAGCTGCCTTCCAATTCAGGTCTCATTTATCTGTAGCGCTCTTCTGCTCTGAAGAATCCTTTCTTTTCTGCACAGCTTATTTTCCCCTGTGCTCATCCTGGCGTCCCCTGTTGGTTACATTTACATTATAAATACATTATTTGCTTTAGCATATATCCAAAAGTGCAAACAGTTCTCTCATTTGGTTGAGCTCTATATTCACATTCTAAATGTATTTTTTGCTCCTTGTGCAGTTTCTTACTCCTTTCTGACCAACCAATTTATCAGGGTAGACATTACTACAGCCTTTGATGGAGAAATGTCTCTAGAGACTTCAGTGCAGCGATAGAAGAGCTCACTAAAAACAGTGGCTTGCAGCATTCTTGCAGGAATTGAAAAATATGTTTTAGACTTTTTCATTATATGATACTCTACCCTACTCTACTGTACTATAATTGCTACCATTACTAATACGTTAAATGGATTTGGTAAACAAGATAAATGTGCCAATTTCTACTGCTGACAGAGAACAGATTTAATTCTATGATGGCTGTGAGTCAGACCCCTTTGGCAGTGATGGTACACAGTTGTTGAATTAGTTCGGCATAAAGAAATATTTGTGATCTAAGTCATGACAGGTGGTGATGGAGGGTTAGGTTTTTTCCTTACTGATGCAGATTTATTTGAACACGTGTAAGGATGGAGGGAGACTTTGGGGGTGGAGTTATGATGAGGGTACACTGAAATCGTACGAGAACTGTATTTTATTTTGCCTTTTGTGATTTATACCAACATGTGTAGTAGTTGCAGAAGGTGGTATTTTGGAGGTGTTGCCTATGATTCTATGATATGATTTCAGCTAGTGCAAGAAGGAATGAATAAACTGAATGACAGGTATACTGCTCCTGTCCTTCTTCTGCCATTTCAAATACCTCTGGTTTTGTCTATTTTAGACCAACCTTGTGAAGCTGCTTTTGATGCACTGGGCAAATCCCAATCTTCTTAACTGCAATAATGAAAAGCCTTCAGGTAAGTGAAAATCCATTTATATTATGTATGTACCAGTTACTGTGACACTGTTTTCTTTCATTCTTGCTTTCTCAGTTATACACACACAGGCACACACATATATATGTGTATACATATAGTTTATATAGTGTGTAGAGTTATATACACATTTGCATGTGTATATATGTTTTTTCATATATTGCTGAGAACTGCTAGTCATGATCATGCAGGATGTCATATCAAATGATAGCATGTTTTTCCACTTGTTGCATTCCCTGTTTATTTTTAGTTATGTTTCTTCCTTGTAAGTTCTTCAGTGCTTTGGTGGTAGCTGCATTTACACTTCCGTGGTGACTTCTCACTGAGTTCCTTTCTGTCTCAACTGATGATAGTACATAGCTCATGAACTGGAATCTATAGCTGTTGACTGAAAGCAAATTCACCATCCTTTTTTTTTTTTTTTTTTAAGTGTAA